>NW_027442427.1:0-119436 GCF_048569485.1 Anomaloglossus baeobatrachus | reverse complement strand
TACCCAGTAGAAGCATCAAACACAGCACCAATACCTCCCATCAGTATCCCACCACAGTGCCATGTAACCCATGCCCTACACTCCCATCTACACCAATACTATACAGG
Source organism: Anomaloglossus baeobatrachus (assembly GCF_048569485.1). NCBI lineage: Eukaryota > Metazoa > Chordata > Amphibia > Anura > Aromobatidae > Anomaloglossus > Anomaloglossus baeobatrachus. The sequence goes on along the minus strand of NW_027442427.1, from coordinate 119,329 downwards.
CACAAACTAGTATATCTGACTAAAAGCCCCCAAAATATGAAGAACGGCCTATAGTTGAGTGTGGATATAAAATCTATGTGAGCAGAGCTAGAATAGAAATCACTGATCGCATTGAAGTCATTCTGACCATAAATCACCATGATATCAAGGTGAGGAGTTGTGTGTTACTGCTGGGAGGAAAGGGTTAACAGTGGAATATTAAGGTGCATTTCTGTGTGCAGTGTTACTAGTCAATGTAACAATTCAATATGAGCTGCTCTTGGTGCCGGGGGAGGGAGATGCTCTCCTGAGCAAGATAGATGGGGAATTAACATGATATCTATATAGTGTAAGGCAGGGGGTCTCAAACTCGGCTGGGTGTATGGGCCGCACAGAGGAAAAAAATAATTTGGGGGGCTGCATTCTTTGCAGGACAAAGTGACATTTTTATTGGTACCATATATATATATTTTTTTCACACACCTTTGGATGACTGATTTTCAACATTTTTCACTTGTTTATTATAACAAATGTGCACATTCTTTGGTTAAATCTAAAAAAAAAAAATTTGATGTTAAAAAAAAGTCATGCCTTATTTTGTTTTTTTTTACATTTTATCCCTTTCTTTTAACTAATAGTGTTACAATTATGACGCTAGCGTTTTGTGAAGGGAATGCTTTGCCTACTTCCGTGACTATGGCCTTCCGGAACTGCTGCATTTTGGCTGACCTCTCCGCCTCGGGAATAAGAGACATAAAGTTCTCCTTGTAGCGTGGGTCTAACAGTGTTACCAACCAGTAATGATTGTCGGCCAAGATGTTCTTAACGCGAGGGTCACGAGACAGGCAGCTTACCACAAAGTCATCCATGTGCGCCAGACTCTTAACAGCCATCACTTCAGGATCCAGACCAACACGATGACTGAACATGCTGTCCTCCTCCTTCTCCTCCTCCTCCTCCTCCTCCTCATCATCTACCCTGTCCTCTGGCCAGCCACGCTGAACTGAGCATATGACTGGTATGCATGTCATATCCTCAATTTGGCCGGAGAGTTGCTCCATGTCTTCATCCTCCTCCTCGTCATAGTCCTCCACTGCACGTTGTGATGAGACGAGGCTGGGCTGTGTGTTATCACCCACACCCACTACTGTTTCTTGCTCCAACTCATCGTGTTCCGCCTGCAATGCATCATGTTTGGTTTTGAGCAGAGACCGTTTTAGAAGGCAGAGAAGCGGTATGGTGACGCTAATAATGGCGTCATCGCCGCTCACCATCTTGGTGGAGTCCTCAAAGTTTTGGAGGATGGTACATAGGTCGGACATCCATCTCCACTCCTCAGGTGTTATGTGTGGAGTTTGACCCATTTCCCGACGGCTTAGGTGATGCAGGTACTCAACAACTGCCCTCTTCTGCTCACATATCCTGATCAACATGTGCAGAGTTGAATTCCAACGCGTGGGGACATCACACACCAGTCTGTGAGCCGGAAGATGCAAACGACGCTGAAAGCCAGCAAGGCCGGCTGAAGCAGTAGGTGACTTTCGAAAATGTGCAGACAGGCAGCGAACTTTTACCAGCAGATCAGACAGCTCTGGGTATGACTTTAGAAACCGCTGAACCACGAGGTTGAGCACATGGGCCATGCATGGAACATGTGTCAGCTGGCCTCGCCTCAAAGCCGCCACCAGGTTCCGGCCATTGTCACACACAACCTTTCCTGGCTTTAGGTTCAGAGGTGTGAGCCAGTGATCTGCATGCTGTTTTAGAGCTGTCCACACCTCTTCTGCATTGTGGGGTTTGTCACCTATGCAGATTAGCTGCAGCACAGTCTGTTGCCGCTTCGCCGAGGCAGTGCTGCAGTGCTTCCAGCTTGGGACTGGTGTGGAGGGTAAAGTGGATGAGGATGCGCAGGAGGAGGAGGAGGCTGAAGAGCATGACATTCCGGAGCTGTAGAGTGTGGGTGAAACCCTGACTGAGTGTGGGAAGGACTTGTTCCGTTCCTCGCTCAAACTGGGTCCCAGCTGGGCTGGGCTGGGTCCCTACCCGGCTGGGTAGGGCGTTGTGGGGGGTTTGTCTATCTCCGTTTGAGGTGAGTTTGTTTAAGTTAGCCTTTTCTTTGGCGTTTTTTGGAGCCCTGCGGGTTGGGGAGTTGGTATCGCCCAGTAAGGCGTTCCCCGGGGGCTTGGATTGGGGTGACATTATGTCAGTGGAAAACGGAGTTGAATTTTGGATTAGGAAATCGAAAACTGATCAGAGAGGTGTGGGTAGACTAGTCCGTTTGGGGATGGTTGTGGCATCTGATATGTGCCCGTTCAAGTGTCTCGGGAATTTTCAACAGATCCGTCCGAAGGTGGATGGCCCCTTATTATGTCATGAGGATGGGTCCTTTTTATCGAGATACCAATTTGTGAGTGTTTTTAGGGCATGTTTGAAGTCGTTGGGGTTAGATCCGAAGTCTTTCGGATTGGGGCAGCGACGGAGGCCTCTATATGCGGCCTACCGGAGGAGACAGTTAAGCAGATTGGTAGGTGGAAGTCGCAGCGCTTTAAGTCGTATGTACGTCCCCAGGTGGTTGTTGGCAATTGAGGGGAAAAGGGGGGGGTATTAGGGTAGCAATGGGGGGGGTGAGAGTGTGTGTTTTTTGTAAATTTGGTTTGGTGAGGCAATAAAATGGTGTCGTCTGTACATTTTGTATTGCAGAAGCACCCCCTCTTCCTTCCCTGGTCTGGATCCTTGGCCACTCTTATGTGTATTGGGGAGCCCGACGAGCGGACGCGAGATGGAACGGGAGACAGCTAGGTTTTGAGAAGGACCTGGCTCTCGTGCGATGGCTCGGTGTTCGGGGGTTAGGGTGGAACAGGGTGTTGCAGGAGGTGCATAGATACGCCCGGTTGGACAGACCTCCTGACATGTTAGTGTTGCATGCCGGGGGGAATGATTTGGGTGGGCGTCCTTTTCGAATCTTGATAAAGGACATCAAACATGATTTGTTACGGTTATGGGTGTCGTTTCCAGGTCTAACGATAGTCTGGTCGGAGATAGTAGCGAGAAAGAGTTGGCAGAAAGCGCGGTCAGTTGACAGGTTGAACAAGGCGCGGGCGAAGGTTAATAGGGCGATCTCGAAGTTTGTTAGTCGGAACGGGGGTATAGCAATACGGCATGTTGAGTTGGAAAGGACGGAAGAGGAATTTTGGTTGGCTGACGGGGTACACCTTAATGCGGTGGGAACTGACTTATGGGCTCTTGGCTTGCAGGGAGGTATTGAGAGGGCCCTTTGGTTGCGGGGGGTCTCAGGCACTTGAAGGGTTTCAAGGTGCCTTCGTTGTGGTGTTGTTTATTGGTGGGTCCTTGAAGTTGGTTTAAAATTGGTTCGGGGATTCATCCGGGTATGGATCCCCTCATTGGCAGAATTGATGGTCCCCTGGTGATTTTGGGGGGGAACCCCGACGGGGTATGTCGGGGCCCCTGGGGGTGTGGTTGGGGTTGACGGAGGATTAACCCTTACCATTTGGTGCTCCTGAGCCAGTGTGGGTAACGGCTGGGAGCAAGTTGAGGTTTTTTATTGCTCGGTTATGGGAATCACCAGGGTTTTGGTAGCTTCAAGGACCTTACCACATTGCAAATTTTATTGGTTATGTATTCTTGTTAATAAAATGGCTGCTATGGCCAAAATTATCCAAAGATAAATTTGTGTCTGTGTAATTACTTTTAAATAAGAAATGGGAATGGAGGTGTGGGGTATGAAAGGAAGACCGGAGTCAACAATTCCAGGGTCAAGCATGTTTATTTGCCTAAGCTTCGTTCCAGGGTAGAAAGGGTAAGAGTGCCTTTCAGAATTCGAAGTGGTCGGACTGTACGGGCCACCAAGAACTGCAGGAGAGCTTGAACATCTTCCCATGGATTTGCGACATCCTCCCTCATCAGTTACGTAGGTAAGCAGGTTCTCAGCATTGCAGCCCATTTGTTATCTTAAGTTAGTTAAGCGGGGTTAACTAACCTGTCAGTTCAGCCTCAGGTCTAAAGCAGAGGCCTGGACTCCACTCCTTACTCCTCACTCCACAACTCTCCTTAAAAACAACTGACTCCTTTTTCCTGCCCCGGGGTCTCCAGACCCTTAGGTGGGCGTTTCCTTCCGTCTGGTCCTGCCCACTGGTGTGCCTGTCTTTCCCTGGGGGAGGTGACTAGGGTTTTCTGGTTGGCTTTGTGTGACTTAGGTGAGGGAAGTTGTTATGCGGGGGCCTATGTGTGACTACCTGCAGTGTCAGGGCGTCACATATGTATGTGTGTATGTCTGCTAAAGGAATCCGCACCGTCATATTTACAAACACAAAATGTTGACTCTATGCACAGAAGAGAGTCATTCTATTTACATGATTTGTGTTTTTTTACCTTTTAAAACTATCATTAAATGTTAAGTTTTAGTTAGGGATTTATGCTTCTGTCTGTCTCTCTCCCAGTCTCTGTCATCTGTCTGTCTCTGTGTGTCTCTATCTCTATCCATGTCTGTCTGTCTCTCTATCTCTGTCTGTCTCTCTGTGTCTGTCTGTCTCTCTCTCTCTTTGTGGCTGTCTGTTTCTATGTCTGTCTGTCTCTTTTCCAGGCCTGTCTCTTTTCCAGGTCTGTCTCTTTTCCAGGTCTGTCTCTTTCCCTGTCTGTCTGTCTCTTCCCCTGTCTGTCTCTTCCCCTGTCTGTCTCTTCCCCTGTCTGTCTCTGTATTTCTTTGTCTGTCTCTGTCTTTCTCTTCCCCTGTCTGTCTCTTTCCCTGTCTCTCTCTGCCTGTCTCTCTTTGTCTCTCTCTGTCTGACTCATTCCCCGTTTGTCTCTTTCCCTGTCTATCTCTGTATTTCTTTGTCTGTGTCTATCTGTCTGTCTCTCTCAGTCTGTCTCTTCCCCTGTCTGTCTCTTTCCCTGTCGGTCTGCCTTTTCTCCTGCCTGTCTCTGTATGTTTGTCTCTGTCTGTTTCCCTATCTGCCTCTGTCTCTTTCTCTGTCTCTGTCTGTCTGCCTTTTTTCCCTGTCTATCTCTGTCTGTCTCTTTCCCTGTCTGCCTCTGTCTGTTTGTCTCTGTCTCTTTCCCTGTCTGTCTATGCCTATCTGTCTCTGTCTGTTTGTCTCTCAGTCTGTGTCTGTCTCTCTCTATCTGTCTCCCCACTGACATCATATTATCTCACACATAAGCTTCTTATACTATGAATGTCCTTTGTTCCTATAGCAACCAATCACAGCTGCTATTAATAACTTGCAGCTCCCACCTCCATTCAGTTTAATGGAGGCAGGTTTTTTGGAGAGTAACTGTAAAGCGCGGGGTTAAATATTCCTGTTAAAACATAGTCTACGACGTTCCCTGAGTCACATGAGGTGTCTGCAAAATTTTGTGTTTGTAAATATGACGGTGCGGATTCCTTTAGCAGACATACACACATACATATGTGACGCCCTGACACTGCAGGTAGTCACACATAGGCCCCCGCATAACAACTTCCCTCACCTAAGTCACACAAAGCCAACCAGAAAATCCTAGTCACCTCCCCCAGGGAAAGACAGGCACACCAGTGGGCAGGACCAGACGGAAGGAAACGCCCACCTAGGGGTCTGGAGACCCCGGGGCAGGAAAAAGGAGTCAGTTGTTTTTAAGGAGAGTTGTGGAGTGAGGAGTAAGGAGTGGAGTCCAGGCCTCTGCTTTAGACCTGAGGCTGAACTGACAGGTTAGTTAACCCCGCTTAACTAACTTAAGACAACAAATGGGCTGCAATGCTGAGAACCTGCTTACCTACGTAACTGATGAGGGAGGATGTCGCAAATCCATGGGAAGATGTTCAAGCTCTCCTGCAGTTCTTGGTGGTCCGTACAGTCCGACCACTTCGAATTCTGAAAGGCACTCTTACCCTTTCTACCCTGGAACGAAGCTTACGCAAATAAACATGCTTGACCCTGGAATTGTTGACTCCGGTCTTCCTTTCATACCCCACACCTCCATTCCCATTTCTTATTTAAAAGTAATTACACAGACACAAATTTATCTTTGGATAATTTTGGCCATAGCAGCCATTTTATTAACAAGAATACATAACCAATAAAATTTGCAATGTGGTAAGGTCCTTGAAGCTACCAAAACCCTGGTGATTCCCATAACCGAGCAATAAAAAACCTCAACTTGCTCCCAGCCGTTACCCACACTGGCTCAGGAGCACCAAATGGTAAGGGTTAATCCTCCGTCAACCCCAACCACACCCCCAGGGGCCCCGACATACCCCGTCGGGGTTCCCCCCCAAAATCACCAGGGGACCATCAATTCTGCCAATGAGGGGATCCATACCCGGATGAATCCCCGAACCAATTTTAAACCAACTTCAAGGACCCACCAATAAACAACACCACAACGAAGGCACCTTGAAACCCTTCAAGTGCCTGAGACCCCCCGCAACCAAAGGGCCCTCTCAATACCTCCCTGCAAGCCAAGAGCCCATAAGTCAGTTCCCACCGCATTAAGGTGTACTCCGTCAGCCAACCAAAATTCCTCTTCCGTCCTTTCCAACTCAACATGCCGTATTGCTATACCCCCGTTCCGACTAACAAACTTCGAGATCGCCCTATTAACCTTCGCCCGCGCCTTGTTCAACCTGTCAACTGACCGCGCTTTCTGCCAACTCTTTCTCGCTACTATCTCCGACCAGACTATCGTTAGACCTGGAAACGACACCCATAACCGTAACAAATCATGTTTGATGTCCTTTATCAAGATTCGAAAAGGACGCCCACCCAAATCATTCCCCCCGGCATGCAACACTAACATGTCAGGAGGTCTGTCCAACCGGGCGTATCTATGCACCTCCTGCAACACCCTGTTCCACCCTAACCCCCGAACACCGAGCCATCGCACGAGAGCCAGGTCCTTCTCAAAACCTAGCTGTCTCCCGTTCCATCTCGCGTCCGCTCGTCGGGCTCCCCAATACACATAAGAGTGGCCAAGGATCCAGACCAGGGAAGGAAGGGGGGGTGCTTCTGCAATACAAAATGTACAGACGACACCATTTTATTGCCTCACCAAACCAAATTGACAAAAAACACACACTCTCACCCCCCCCATTGCTACCCTAATACCCCCCCCTTTTCCCCTCAATTGCCAACAACCACCTGGGGACGTACATACGACTTAAAGCGCTGCGACTTCCACCTACCAATCTGCTTAACTGTCTCCTCCGGTAGGCCGCATATACAGGCCTCCGTCGCTGCCCCAATCCGAAAGACTTCGGATCTAACCCCAACGACTTCAAACATGCCCTAAAAAACACTCACAAATTGGTATCTCGATAAAAAGGACCCATCCTCGTGACATAATAAGGGGCCATCCACCTTCGGACGGATCTGTTGAAAATTCCCGAGACACTTGAACGGGCACATATCAGATGCCACAACCATCCCCAAACGGACTAGTCTACCCACACCTCTCTGATCAGTTTTCGATTTCCTAATCCAAAATTCAACTCCGTTTTCCACTGACAATGTCACCCCAATCCAAGCCCCCGGGGAACGCCTTACTGGGCGATACCAACTCCCCAACCCGCAGGGCTCCAAAAAACGCCAAAGAAAAGGCTAACTTAAACAAACTCACCTCAAACGGAGATAGACAAACCCCCCACAACGCCCTACCCAGCCGGGTAGGGACCCAGCCCAGCCCAGCTGGGACCCAGTTTGAGCGAGGAACGGAACAAGTCCTTCCCACACCAAGGTTTGCAGGCCCTACCTCAGTCAGGGTTTCACCCACACTCTACAGCTCCGGAATGTCATGCTCTTCAGCCTCCTCCTCCTCCTGCGCATCCTCATCCACTTTACCCTCCACACCAGTCCCAAGCTGGAAGCACTGCAGCACTGCCTCGGCGAAGCGGCAACAGGCTGTGCTGCAGCTAATCTGCATAAGTGACAAATCCCACAATGCAGAAGAGGTGTGGACAGCTCTAAAACAGCATGCAGATCACTGGCTCACACCTCTGAACCTAAAGCCAGGAAAGGTTGTGTGTGACAATGGCCGGAACCTAGTGGCGGCTTTGAGGCGAGGCCAGCTGACACATGTTCCATGCATGGCCCATGTGCTCAACCTCGTGGTTCAGCGGTTTCTAAAGTCATACCCAGAGCTGTCTGATCTGCTGGTAAAAGTTCGCCGCCTGTCTGCACATTTTCGAAAGTCACCTACTGCTTCAGCCGGCCTTGCCGGCTTTCAGCGTCGTTTGCATCTTCCGGCTCACAGACTGGTGTGTGATGTCCCCACGCGTTGGAATTCAACTCTGCACATGTTGATCAGGATATGTGAGCAGAAGAGGGCAGTTGTTGAGTACCTGCATCACCTAAGCCGTCGGGAAATGGGTCAAACTCCACACATAACACCTGAGGAGTGGAGATGGATGTCCGACCTATGTACCATCCTCCAAAACTTTGAGGACTCCACCAAGATGGTGAGCGGCGATGACGCCATTATTAGCGTCACCATACCGCTTCTCTGCCTTCTAAAACGGTCTCTGCTCAAAACCAAACATGATGCATTGCAGGCGGAACACGATGAGTTGGAGCAAGAAACAGTAGTGGGTGTGGGTGATAACACATAGCCCAGCCTCGTCTCATCACAACGTGCAGTGGAGGACTATGACGAGGAGGAAGATGAAGACATGGAGCAACTCTCCGGCCAAATTGAGGATATGACATGCATACCAGTCATATGCTCAGTTCAGCGTGGCTGGCCAGAGGACAGGGTAGATGAGGAGGAGGAGGAGGAGAAGGAGGAGGACAGCATGTTCAGTCATCGTGTTGGTCTGGATACTGAAGTGATGGCTGTTAAGAGTCTGGCGCACATGGATGACTTTATGGTAAGCTGCCTGTCTCGTGACCCTCGCGTTAAGAACATCTTGGCCGACAATCATTACTGGTTGGTAACACTGTTAGACCCACGCTACAAGGAGAACTTTATGTCTCTTATTCCCGAGGCGGAGAGGTCAGCCAAAATGCAGCAGTTCCGGAAGGCCATAGTCACGGAAGTAGGCAAAGCATTCCCTTCACAAAACGCTAGCGTCATAATTGTAACACTATTAGTTAAAAGAAAGGGATAAAATGTAAAAAAAAACAAAATAAGGCATGACTTTTTTTTAACATCACATTTATTTTTTTTAGATTTAACCAAAGAATGTGCACATTTGTTATAATAAACAAGTGAAAAATGTTGAAAATCAGTCATACAAAGGTGTGTAAAAAAAATATATACATATATGGTACCAATAAAAATGTCACTTTGTCTTGCAAAGAATGCAGCCCCCCAAATTATTTTTTTCCTCTGTGCGGCCCATACACCCAGCCGAGTTTGAGACCCCCTGCCTTACACTATATAGATATTATGTTCATTCCCCATCTATCTTGCTCAGGAGAGCATCTCCCTCCCCCGGCACCAAGAGCAGCTCATACTGAATGGTTACATTGACTAGTAACACTGCACACAGAAATGCACCTTAATATTCCACTGTTAACCCTTTCCTCCCAGCAGTAACACACAACTCCTCACCTTGATATCATGGTGATTTATGGTCAGAATGACTTCAATGCGATCAGTGATTTCTATTCTAGCTCTGCTCACATAGATTTTATATCCACACTCAACTATAGGCCGTTCTTCATATTTTGGGGGCTTTTAGTCAGATATACTAGTTTGTGCCTGTATAGTATTGGTGTAGATGGGTGTGTAGGGCATGGGTTACATGGCACTGTGGTGGGATACTGATGGGAGGTATTGGTGCTGTGTTTGATGCCTCTACTGGATTATTTTCCTACAAATACTGGAACAGCTCACTGCTTAGAATGATCCTTCCCAGCTCTATAATATATTATATATACCCCACAATGCAGGCTCACACACACATTTGTCTCAAGTGTGTTGTAGGGACACAGATACAGTCTTGGTCATGTGACTAAAGGCTACTTTACACACTGCGATATCGGTCCCGATATCGCTAGTGTGGGTACCCGCCCCCATCTGTTGCGCGACACGGGTAAATCGCTGCCCATGCCGCACAACACCGACCAGACCCGTCACACATACTTACCTGCCCGGCGACGTCGCTGTGACCGGCGAACCGCCTCCTTTCTAAGGGGGCGGTCCGTGCGGCGTCACAGCGACGTCACTGAGCGACCGCCCAATAGCAGCGGAGGGGCGGAGATGAGTGGCCGGAACATCCCGCCCACCTCCTTCCTTCCTCATAGCGGCTGGGAGGCAGGTAAGGAGAGGTTCCTCGTTTCTGCGGTGTCACACGGAGTGATGTGTGCTGCCGCAGGAGCGACGAACTACATCGTTACTGCTGCAGTAACGATAATCGAGAATGGAGACCCATGTCACCGATGAGCGATTTTGCACGTTTTTGCAACGATGCAAAATCGCTCATCGGTGTCACACGCAGCAACATCGCTAATGCGGCCGGATGTGCGTCACAAATTCCGTGACCCCAACGACTCCGCATTAGCGATGTCGCAGCGTGTAAAGCCCCCTTTAGTGGGAGTGGTGTACAGGGTCTTAGCAGTAAAGAGTATTCCATATTTTTGCCAGATACCCACAGAGATATTGAAATCTGAAAAAAGAGACTTCTGCTCATTGAAGGTAAGAACTGCTCACATAGCGTTCAACTCCACAGCAAACGAGTGCTCTAGCACTGGCATCTCAGCAGGGATATTCCCCTACTACACATGTGTGTCTGGGTCGCTGTGACAGTTTACAGGACATAACTCAGGGCACCTAGACAAAAGGCAGAGGGACTACTTTCTATTTCTGGTGTAGAGCTTAGTACAATATATATATATATATATATATATACTATTACATGTGACACATGTACCTTGTATTACCATTATTCGCTGTATATGAACCCCTTTTCTCCGGGCATTATTTGTCTATAGCATTTCTCACGAACCTGAGGCAACTGAGAACCCTTCAGTGAAGGAATTCCACTAACCCTCACAATACCAACCAGGGGCCTCCCTGCAGTAACTCAGGTAGTTGTACCCATTCTCTTTCCGCATTCTATGTGTTCTTCTTCTTTCTTCTTTTTTTTCTTTTTTCTTCTTTTTATTTCTATCATGTAGTTCAGGGGTTTATAGATATATGTCCTGCATCTCATATTTCCTTTAGTGGTGCTTCTTACCCATTCTCATATCATTTACCCTAGTATTTCATGATCCTGAGGCGACTGAGAACCCTTTAATAAAGGAATCCTTTTTCACCTGAATTGTCAAGTGATACTTACCAGTGACTATCACGTAATGTTACAGGTAGTTCCATTTTCTTCCTCTTCTTTCTCTCCTTTCTTCTTTGTCACACGGTCCATTGTGTTATAGCCCACGTGTCATGATAACACTTGTACCATCTTTTCATTTAGATTCCACCTACAATTATTTACCGATTCCAGTTCTGGAATAGGCTTTCATCATCTACTCACTAGAATTCTCAAGTGCATAAGGTACTGAGACATATACATGTTCACACCATTATAAAGAACAAAGTATAAACATTGAGGTTTTTCTCACACCCATGTTCCTGTGTTCTTTGATATGATATGTGTTCATTTCCTTCACTATATAGGATTGCAAGTTTTCCATTTGTACCTTAATGGCAATGACGCTATACAATTGAACACATATCATCCTGTTATCCATATAGGTGTGTATTTACCTGCTTGACTATTTTTGGTTGTTTGATCCAGAATGTTTCTCCAGATAGGTCATGTGGAAATTTTCTTTCCTCAGTACAAATGTTTTCACTATGGCTTTGGAAAAATTTTTTGTATGTGCCTCATGGTCATTTGACCCATTGTACTCTCAAGTAGCAATATATTGTACTGTTATGTTGTACTATGTACTAATTACGTGTTTATATGGTTTTGTAACCCTTTATGATCTTAGATAACTTTATCCTTGATAAAGACCTAAAAACAAGGTCGAAACGTTGGATGAATTATCCTTTTGCACAAATAAAGAATTTTCAGCATTCCAAGAGTTCTTTTCTTACGTTATTAATCACTATAGTGTGCCAGAGCTATTTCTTTTGAATTGACTCTTATTTTTTCTGAGCACCTGCTATATACACAGTGAGCCAGACATATTCAATTTTCATTCAGAAGGCAGAGGGAAGCCTTAGCAGCTGAGCATATATCTTTGCTTGTGAGCATTAGAATAGGCCGGCGATTACAGGGTAACATGAAAAATGTCCAGCTTGCATTATGACTAGAACATGACAATATCCTTTTAAGTACTAACCTATGATGCGTTCCTAAGCAGTTGATGTTATATGTTCTACATTTCATTTTCTGCATACTTTACAAGTAGTAGAATTTGCTTTGATATAGGCAACTGGATTTTCACAATGAAAAGGCAAAGGATAACGCCCGAAAAAGACGCCATACATTATGTCAGTGCCATCACTGACAAACCTGGATTGACCATGAAATACGGTATGGAGAGCTGTTGTCATCGTATTAGATAGATAAGAATGATTATATGTATTGTAGAAATGTCTCCTATCATGTTCCCTAATTTTTTATTATGTCCACATCCTGGTCCCCATCTTGGACATCATAACAAACGTGCACTTTTTTGTTTAATTTACACATTGGACCATGGGAAAAATGACACTACAGCTACAGAGGTGACCGTCTGATAGCCCAGCTCGACTATCCATCTCTACTGAAGACCCTTTCAGCTTTTTGAGAGTTGGGTGGAGGACATCATCTCTGAAAATAGGGTCCCACAGCTGCACCCCATCAGTGTGAGCAGGACTCTTAGGACTCTTAGAAGAGTCAATGCTCTGAGACCATGGGGGGCGCTTAGCCCCCTCTCTTCGTCACTGAGGATGATTTCATTTTTCAGGGATTAGAGAGGGTGGTCCTTGTGGTGGACTGCAGGTATGGAGAGCTGTTGTCATCGTATTAAATAGATAAGAATGATTATATGTATTGTAGAAATGTCTCCTATCATGTTCCCTAATTTTTTATTATGTCCACATCCTGGTCCCCATCTTGGACATCATAACAAACGTGCACTTTTTTGTTTAATTTACACATTGGACCATAGGAAAAATGACACTACAGCTACAGAGGTGACCGTCTGATAGCCCAGCTCGACTATCCATCTCTACTGAAGACCCTTTCAGCTTTTTGAGAGTTGGGTGGAGGACATCATCTCTGAAAATAGGGTCCCAAAGCTGCACCCCATCAGTGTGAGCAGGAATCTTAGGACTCTTAGAAGAGTCAATGCTCTGAAACCATGGGGGGCGCTTAGCCCCCTCTCTTCGTCCCTGAGGATAATTTCATTTTTCAGGGATTAGAGAGGGTGGTCCTTGTGGTGGACTGCAGGTATGGAGAGCTGTTGTCATCGTATTAGATAGATAAGAATGATTATATGTATTGTAGAAATGTCTCCTATCATGTTCCCTAATTTCTTATTATGTCCACATCCTGGTCCCCATCTTGGACATCATAACAAACGTGCACTTTTTTGTTTAATTTACACATTGGACCATAGGAAAAATGACACTACAGCTACAGAGGTGACCGTCTGATAGCCCAGCTCGACTATCCATCTCTACTGAAGACCCTTTCAGCTTTTTGAGAGTTGGGTGGAGGACATCATCTCTGAAAATAGGGTCCCACAGCTTCACCCCATCAGTGTGAGCAGGACTCTTAGGACTCTTAGAAGAGTCAATGCTCTGGTACCATGGGGGGCGCTTGGCCCCCTCTCTTCGTCACTGAGGATGATTTCATTTTTCAGGGATTAGAGAGGGTGGTCCTTGTGGTGGACTGCAGGTATGGAGAGCTGTTGTCATCGTATTAGATAGATAAGAATGATTATATGTATTGTAGAAATGTCTCCTATCATGTTCCCTAATTTTTTATTATGTCCACATCCTGGTCCCCATCTTGGACATCATAACAAACGTGCACTTTTTTGTTTAATTTACACATTGGACCATAGGGAAAATGACACTACAGCTACAGAGGTGACCGTCTGATAGCCCAGCTCGACTATCCATCTCTACTGAAGACCCTTTCAGCTTTTTGAGAGTTGGGTGGAGGACATCATCTCTGAAAATAGGGTCCCACAGCTGCACCCCATCAGTGTGAGCAGGACTCTTAGGACTCTTAGAAGAGTCAATGCTCTGAGACCATTGGGGGCACTTAGCCCCCTCTCTTCATCACTGAGGATGATTTCATTTTTCAGGGATTAGAGAGGGTGGTCCTTGTGGTGGACTGCAGATATGGAGAGCTGTTATCATCGTATTAGATAGATAAGAATGATTATATGTATTGTAGAAATGTCTCCTATCATGTTCCCTAATTTTTTATTATGTCCACATCCTGGTCCCCATCTTGGACATCATAACAAACGTGCACTTTTTTGTTTAATTTACACATTGGACCATAGGAAAAATGACACTACAGCTACAGAGGTGACCGTCTGATAGCCCAGCTCGACTATCCATCTCTACTGAAGACCCTTTCAGCTTTTTGAGAGTTGGGTGGAGGACATCATCTCTGAAAATAGGGTCCCACAGCTGCACCCCATCAGTGTGAGCAGGACTCTTAGGACTCTTAGAAGAGTCAATGCTCTGAGACCATGGGGGGCGCTTAGCCCCCTCTCTTCGTCACTGAGGATGATTTCATATTTCAGGGATTAGAGAGGGTGGTCCTTGTGGTGGACTGCAGGTATGGAGAGCTGTTGTCATCGTATTAAATAGATAAGAATGATTATATGTATTGTAGAAATGTCTCCTATCATGTTCCCTAATTTTTTATTATGTCCACATCCTGGTCCCCATCTTGGACATCATAACAAACGTGCACTTTTTTGTTTAATTTACACATTGGACCATAGGAAAAATGACACTACAGCTACAGAGGTGACCGTCTGATAGCCCAGCTCGACTATCCATCTCTACTGAAGACCCTTTCAGCTTTTTGAGAGTTGGGTGGAGAACATCATCTCTGAAAATAGGGTCCCACAGCTGCACCCCATCAGTGTGAGCAGGACTCTTAGGACTCTTAGAAGAGTCAATGCTCTGAGACCATGGGGGGCGCTTAGCCCCCTCTCTTCGTCACTGAGGATGATTTCACTTTTCAGGGAATAGAGAGGGTGGTCCTTGTGGTGGACTGCAGGTATGGAGAGCTGTTGTCATCGTATTAGATAGATAAGAATGATTATATGTATTGTAGAAATGTCTCCTATCATGTTCCCTATTTTTTTATTATGTCCACATCCTGGTCCCCATCTTGGAAATCATAACAAACGTGCACTTTTTTGTTTAATTTACACATTGGACCATAGGAAAAATGACACTACAGCTACAGAGGTGACCGTCTGATAGCCCAGCTCGACTATCCATCTCTACTGAAGACCCTTTCAGCTTTTTGAGAGTTGGGTGGAGGACATCATCTCTGAAAATAGGGTCCCACAGCTGCACCCCATCAGTGTGAGCAGGAATCTTAGGACTCTTAGAAGAGTCAATGCTCTGAGACCATGGGGGGCGCTTAGCCCCCTCTCTTCGTCACTGAGGATGATTTCATTTTTCAGGGATTAGAGAGAGTGGTCCTTGTGGTGGACTGCAGGTATGGAGAGCTGTTGTGATCGTATTAGATAGATAAGAATGATTATATGTATTGTAGAAATGTCTCCTATCATGTTCCCTAATTTTTTATTATGTCCACATCCTGGTCCCCATCTTGAACATCATAACAAACGTGCACTTTTTTGTTTAATTTACACATTGGACCATAGGAAAAATGACACTTTAGCTACAGAGGTGACCGTCTGATAGCCCAGCTCGACTATCCATCTCTACTGAAGACCCTTTCAGCTTTTTGAGAGTTGGGTGGAGGACATCATCTCTGAAAATAGGGTCCCACAGCTGCACCCCATCAGTGTAAGCAGGACTCTTAGGACTCTTAGAAGAGTCAATGCTCTAAAACCATGGGGGGCGCTTAGCCCCCTCTCTTCGTCCCTGAGGATGATTTCATTTTTCAGGGATTAGAGAGGGTGGTCCTTGTGGTGGACTGCAGGTATGGAGAGCTGTTGTCATCGTATTAGATAGATAAGAATGATTATATGTATTGTAGAAATGTCTCCTATCATGTTCCCTAATTTCCTATTATGTCCACATCCTGGTCCCCATCTTGGACATCATAACAAACGTGCACTTTTTTGTTTAATTTACACATTGGACCATAGGAAAAATGACACTACAGCTACAGAGGTGACCGTCTGATAGCCCAGCTCGACTATCCATCTCTACTGAAGACCCTTTCAGCTTTTTGAGAGTTGGGTGGAGGACATCATCTCTGAAAATAGGGTCCCACAGCTGCACCCCATCAGTGTGAGCAGGACTCTTATGACTCTTAGAAGAGTTAATGCTCTGAGACCATGGGGGCGCTTAGCCCCCTCTCTTCGTCACTGAGGATGATTTCATTTTTCAGGGTTTAGAGAGGGTGGTCCTTGTGGTGGACTGCAGGTATGGAGAGCTGTTTTCATCGTATTAGATAGATAAGAATGATTATATGTATTGTAGAAATGTCTCCTATCATGTTCCCTAATTTTTTATTATGTCCACATCCTGGTCCCCATCTTGGACATCATAACAAACGTGCACTTTTTTGTTTAATTTACACATTGGACCATAGGAAAAATGACACTACAGCTACAGAGGTGACCGTCTGATAGCCCAGCTCGACTATCCATCTCTACTGAAGACCCTTTCAGCTTTTTGAGAGTTGGGTGGAGGACATCATCTCTGAAAATAGGGTCCCACAGCTGCACCCCATCAGTGTGAGCAGGACTCTTAGGACTCTTAGAAAAGTCAATGCTCTGAGACCATTGGGGGCACTTAGCCCCCTCTCTTCGTCACTGAGGATGATTTCATTTTTCAGGGATTAGAGAGGGTGGTCCTTGTGGTGGACTGCAGGTATGGAGAGCTGTTGTCATCGTATTAAATAGATAAGAATGATTATATGTATTGTAGAAATGTCTCCTATCATGTTCCCTAATTTTTTATTATGTCCACATCCTGGTCCCCATCTTGGACATCATAACAAACGTGCACTTTTTTGTTTAATTTACACATTGGACCATAGGAAAAATGACACTACAGCTACAGAGGTGACCGTCTGATAGCCCAGCTCGACTATCCATCTCTACTGAAGACCCTTTCAGCTTTTTGAGAGTTGGGTGGAGGACATCATCTCTGAAAATAGGGTCCCACAGCTGCACCCCATCAGTGTGAGCAGGACTCTTAGGACTCTTAGAAGAGTCAATGCTCTGAGACCATTGGGGGCACTTAGCCCCCTCTCTTCATCACTGAGGATGATTTCATTTTTCAGGGATTAGAGAGGGTGGTCCTTGTGGTGGACTGCAGATATGGAGAGCTGTTATCATCGTATTAGATAGATAAGAATGATTACATGTATTGTAGAAATGTCTCCTATCATGTTCCCTAATTTTTTATTATGTCCACATCCTGGTCCCCATCTTGGACATCATAACAAACGTGCACTTTTTTGTTTAATTTACACATTGGACCATAGGAAAAATGACACTACAGCTACAGAGGTGACCGTCTGATAGCCCAGCTCGACTATCCATCTCTACTGAAGAACCTTTCAGCTTTTTGAGAGTTGGGTGGAGGACATCATCTCTGAAAATAGGGTCCCACAGCTGCACCCCATCAGTGTGAGCAGGACTCTTAGGACTCTTAGAAGAGTCAATGCTCTGAGACCATGGGGGCGCTTAGCCCCCTCATTTCGTCACTGAGGATGATTTCATTTTTCAGGGATTAGAGAGGGTGGTCCTTGTAGTGGACTGCAGGTATGGAGAGCTGTTGTCATCGTATTAAATAGATAAGAATGATTATATGTATTGTAGAAATGTCTCCTATCATGTTCCCTAATTTTTTATTATGTCCACATCCTGGTCCCCATCTTGGACATCATAACAAACGTGCACTTTTTTGTTTAATTTACACATTGGACCATAGGAAAAATGACACTACAGCTACAGAGGTGACCGTCTGATAGCCCAGCTCGACTATCCATCTCTACTGAAGACCCTTTCAGCTTTTTGAGAGTTGGGTGGAGGACATCATCTCTGAAAATAGGGTCCCACAGCTGCACCCCATCAGTGTGAGCAGGACTCTTAGGACTCTTAGAAAAGTCAATGCTCTGAGACCATTGGGGGCACTTAGCCCCCTCTCTTCGTCACTGAGGATGATTTCATTTTTCAGGGATTAGAGAGGGTGGTCCTTGTGGTGGACTGCAGGTATGGAGAGCTGTTGTCATCGTATTAAATAGATAAGAATGATTATATGTATTGTAGAAATGTCTCCTATCATGTTCCCTAATTTTTTATTATGTCCACATCCTGGTCCCCATCTTGGACATCATAACAAACGTGCACTTTTTTGTTTAATTTACACATTGGACCATAGGAAAAATGACACTACAGCTACAGAGGTGACCGTCTGATAGCCCAGCTCGACTATCCATCTCTACTGAAGACCCTTTCAGCTTTTTGAGAGTTGGGTGGAGGACATCATCTCTGAAAATAGGGTCCCACAGCTGCACCCCATCAGTGTGAGCAGGACTCTTAGGACTCTTAGAAGAGTCAATGCTCTGAGACCATTGGGGGCACTTAGCCCCCTCTCTTCATCACTGAGGATGATTTCATTTTTCAGGGATTAGAGAGGGTGGTCCTTGTGGTGGACTGCAGATATGGAGAGCTGTTATCATCGTATTAGATAGATAAGAATGATTACATGTATTGTAGAAATGTCTCCTATCATGTTCCCTAATTTTTTATTATGTCCACATCCTGGTCCCCATCTTGGACATCATAACAAACGTGCACTTTTTTGTTTAATTTACACATTGGACCATAGGAAAAATGACACTACAGCTACAGAGGTGACCGTCTGATAGCCCAGCTCGACTATCCATCTCTACTGAAGAACCTTTCAGCTTTTTGAGAGTTGGGTGGAGGACATCATCTCTGAAAATAGGGTCCCACAGCTGCACCCCATCAGTGTGAGCAGGACTCTTAGGACTCTTAGAAGAGTCAATGCTCTGAGACCATGGGGGCGCTTAGCCCCCTCATTTCGTCACTGAGGATGATTTCATTTTTCAGGGATTAGAGAGGGTGGTCCTTGTAGTGGACTGCAGGTATGGAGAGCTGTTGTCATCGTATTAAATAGATAAGAATGATTATATGTATTGTAGAAATGTCTCCTATCATGTTCCCTAATTTTTTATTATGTCCACATCCTGGTCCCCATCTTGGACATCATAACAAACGTGCACTTTTTTGTTTAATTTACACATTGGACCATAGGAAAAATGACACTACAGCTACAGAGGTGACCGTCTGATAGCCCAGCTCGACTATCCATCTCTACTGAAGACCCTTTCAGCTTTTTGAGAGTTGGGTGGAGAACATCATCTCTGAAAATAGGGTCCCACAGCTGCACCCCATCAGTGTGAGCAGGACTCTTAGGACTCTTAGAAGAGTCAATGCTCTGAGACCATGGGGGGCGCTTAGCCCCCTCTCCTCGTCACTGAGGATGATTTCACTTTTCAGGGAATAGAGAGGGTGGTCCTTGTGGTGGACTGCAGGTATGGAGAGCTGTTGTCATCGTATTAGATAGATAAGAATGATTATATGTATTGTAGAAATGTCTCCTATCATGTTCCCTATTTTTTTATTATGTCCACATCCTGGTCCCCATCTTGGAAATCATAACAAACGTGCACTTTTTTGTTTAATTTACAAATTGGACCATAGGAAAAATGACACTACAGCTACAGAGGTGACCGTCTGATAGCCCAGCTCGACTATCCATCTCTACTGAAGACCCTTTCAGCTTTTTGAGAGTTGGGTGGAGGACATCATCTCTGAAAATAGGGTCCCACAGCTGCACCCCATCAGTGTGAGCAGGAATCTTAGGACTCTTAGAAGAGTCAATGCTCTGAGACCATGGGGGGCGCTTAGCCCCCTCTCTTCGTCACTGAGGATGATTTTATTGTTCAGGGATTAGAGAGAGTGGTCCTTGTGGTGGACTGCAGGTATGGAGAGCTGTTGTGATCGTATTAGATAGATAAGAATGATTATATGTATTGTAGAAATGTCTCCTATCATGTTCCCTAATTTTTTATTATGTCCACATCCTGGTCCCCATCTTGAACATCATAACAAACGTGCACTTTTTTGTTTAATTTACACATTGGACCATAGGAAAAATGACACTACAGCTACAGAGGTGACCGTCTGATAGCCCAGCTCGACTATCCATCTCTACTGAAGACCCTTTCAGCTTTTTGAGAGTTGGGTGGAGGACATCATCTCTGAAAATAGGGTCCCACAGCTTCACCCCATCAGTGTGAGCAGGACTCTTAGGACTCTTAGAAGAGTCAATGCTCTGGTACCATGGGGGGCGCTTGGCCCCCTCTCTTCGTCACTGAGGATGATTTCATTTTTCAGGGATTAGAGAGGGTGGTCCTTGTGGTGGACTGCAGGTATGGAGAGCTGTTGTCATCGTATTAGATAGATAAGAATGATTATATGTATTGTAGAAATGTCTCCTATCATGTTCCCTAATTTTTTATTATGTCCACATCCTGGTCCCCATCTTGGACATCATAACAAACGTGCACTTTTTTGTTTAATTTACACATTGGACCATAGGAAAAATGACACTACAGCTACAGAGGTGACCGTCTGATAGCCCAGCTCGACTATCCATCTCTACTGAAGACCCTTTCAGCTTTTTGAGAGTTGGGTGGAGGACATCATCTCTGAAAATAGGGTCCCACAGCTGCACCCCATCAGTGTGAGCAGGACTCTTAGGACTCTTAGAAGAGTTAATGCTCTGAGACCATGGGGGCGCTTAGCCCCCTCTCTTCGTCACTGAGGATGATTTCATTTTTCAGGGATTAGAGAGGGTGGTCCTTGTGGTGGACTGCAGGTATGGAGAGCTGTTGTCATCGTATTAGATAGATAAGAATGATTATATGTATTGTAGAAATGTCTCCTATCATGTTCCCTAATTTTTTATTATGTCCACATCCTGGTCCCCATCTTGGACATCATAACAAACGTGCACTTTTTTGTTTAATTTACACATTGGACCATAGGAAAAATGACACTACAGCTACAGAGGTGACCGTCTGATAGCCCAGCTCGACTATCCATCTCTACTGAAGACCCTTTCAGCATTTTGAGAGTTGGGTGGAGGACATCATCTCTGAAAATAGGGTCCCATAGCTGCACCCCATCAGTGTGAGCAGGACTCTTAGGACTCTTAGAAGAGTCAATGCTCTGAGACCATTGGGGGCACTTAGCCCCCTCTCTTCGTCACTGAGGATGATTTCATTTTTCAGGGATTAGAGAGGGTGGTCCTTGTGGTGGACTGCAGGTATGGAGAGCTGTTATCATCGTATTAGATAGATAAGAATGATTATATGTATTGTAGAAATGTCTCCTATCATGTTCCCTAATTTTTTATTATGTCCACATCCTGGTCCCCATCTTGGACATCATAACAAACGTGCACTTTTTTGTTTAATTTACACATTGGACCATAGGAAAAATGACACTACAGCTACAGAGGTGACCGTCTGATAGCCCAGCTCGACTATCCATCTCTACTGAAGACCCTTTCAGCTTTTTGAGAGTTGGGTGGAGGACATCATCTCTGAAAATAGGGTCCCACAGCTTCACCCCATCAGTGTGAGCAGGACTCTTAGGACTCTTAGAAGAGTCAATGCTCTGGTACCATGGGGGGCGCTTGGCCCCCTCTCTTCGTCACTGAGGATGATTTCATTTTTCAGGGATTAGAGAGGGTGGTCCTTGTGGTGGACTGCAGGTATGGAGAGCTGTTGTCATCGTATTAGATAGATAAGAATGATTATATGTATTGTAGAAATGTCTCCTATCATGTTCCCTAATTTTTTATTATGTCCACATCCTGGTCCCCATCTTGGACATCATAACAAACGTGCACTTTTTTGTTTAATTTACACATTGGACCATAGGAAAAATGACACTACAGCTACAGAGGTGACCGTCTGATAGCCCAGCTCGACTATCCATCTCTACTGAAGACCCTTTCAGCTTTTTGAGAGTTGGGTGGAGGACATCATCTCTGAAAATAGGGTCCCACAGCTGCACCCCATCAGTGTGAGCAGGACTCTTAGGACTCTTAGAAGAGTCAATGCTCTGAGACCATTGGGGGCACTTAGCCCCCTCTCTTCATCACTGAGGATGATTTCATTTTTCAGGGATTAGAGAGGGTGGTCCTTGTGGTGGACTGCAGATATGGAGAGCTGTTATCATCGTATTAGATAGATAAGAATGATTACATGTATTGTAGAAATGTCTCCTATCATGTTCCCTAATTTTTTATTATGTCCACATCCTGGTCCCCATCTTGGACATCATAACAAACGTGCACTTTTTTGTTTAATTTCCACATTGGACCATAGGAAAAATGACACTACAGCTACAGAGGTGACCGTCTGATAGCCCAGCTCGACTATCCATCTCTACTGAAGAACCTTTCAGCTTTTTGAGAGTTGGGTGGAGGACATCATCTCTGAAAATAGGGTCCCACAGCTGCACCCCATCAGTGTGAGCAGGACTCTTAGGACTCTTAGAAGAGTCAATGCTCTGAGACCATGGGGGCGCTTAGCCCCCTCATTTCGTCACTGAGGATGATTTCATTTTTCAGGGATTAGAGAGGGTGGTCCTTGTAGTGGACTGCAGGTATGGAGAGCTGTTGTCATCGTATTAAATAGATAAGAATGATTATATGTATTGTAGAAATGTCTCCTATCATGTTCCCTAATTTTTTATTATGTCCACATCCTGGTCCCCATCTTGGACATCATAACAAACGTGCACTTTTTTGTTTAATTTACACATTGGACCATAGGAAAAATGACACTACAGCTACAGAGGTGACCGTCTGATAGCCCAGCTCGACTATCCATCTCTACTGAAGACCCTTTCAGCTTTTTGAGAGTTGGGTGGAGAACATCATCTCTGAAAATAGGATCCCACAGCTGCACCTTATCAGTGTGAGCAGGACTCTTAGGACTCTTAGAAGAGTCAATGCTCTGAGACCATGGGGGGCGCTTAGCCCCCTCTCCTCGTCACTGAGGATGATTTCACTTTTTAGGGAAAAGAGAGGGTGGTCCTTGTGGTGGACTGCAGGTATGGAGAGCTGTTGTCATCGTATTAGATAGATAAGAATGATTATATGTATTGTAGAAATGTCTCCTATCATGTTCCCTATTTTTTTATTATGTCCACATCCTGGTCCCCATCTTGGAAATCATAACAAACGTGCACTTTTTTGTTTAATTTACAAATTGGACCATAGGAAAAATGACACTACAGCTACAGAGGTGACCGTCTGATAGCCCAGCTCGACTATCCATCTCTACTTAAGACCCTTTCAGCTTTTTGAGAGTTGGGTGGAGGACATCATCTCTGAAAATAGGGTCCCACAGCTGCACCCCATCAGTGTGAGCAGGAATCTTAGGACTCTTAGAAGAGTCAATGCTCTGAGACCATGGGGGGCGCTTAGCCCCCTCTCTTCGTCACTGAGGATGATTTCATTTTTCAGGGATTAGAGAGGGTGGTCCTTGTGGTGGACTGCAGGTATGGAGAGCTGTTGTGATCGTATTAGATAGATAAGAATGATTATATGTATTGTAGAAATGTCTCCTATCATGTTCCCTAATTTTTTATTATGTCCACATCCTGGTCCCCATCTTGAACATCATAACAAACGTGCACTTTTTTGTTTAATTTACACATTGGACCATAGGAAAAATGACACTACAGCTACAGAGGTGACCGTCTGATAGCCCAGCTCGACTATCCATCTCTACTGAAGACCCTTTCAGCTTTTTGAGAGTTGGGTGGAGGACATCATCTCTGAAAATAGTGTCCCACAGCTTCACCCCATCAGTGTGAGCAGGACTCTTAGGACTCTTAGAAGAGTCAATGCTCTGGTACCATGGGGGGTGCTTGGCCCCCTCTCTTCGTCACTGAGGATGATTTCATTTTTCAGGGATTAGAGAGGGTGGTCCTTGTGGTGGACTGCAGGTATGGAGAGCTGTTGTCATCGTATTAGATAGATAAGAATGATTATATGTATTGTAGAAATGTCTCCTATCATGTTCCCTAATTTTTTATTATGTCCACATCCTGGTCCCCATCTTGGACATCATAACAAACGTGCACTTTTTTGTTTAATTTACACATTGGACCATAGGAAAAATGACACTACAGCTACAGAGGTGACCGTCTGATAGCCCAGCTCGACTATCCATCTCTACTGAAGACCCTTTCAGCTTTTTGAGAGTTGGGTGGAGGACATCATCTCTGAAAATAGGGTCCCACAGCTGCACCCCATCAGTGTGAGCAGGACTCTTAGGACTCTTAGAAGAGTTAATGCTCTGAGACCATGGGGGCGCTTAGCCCCCTCTCTTCGTCACTGAGGATGATTTCATTTTTCAGGGATTAGAGAGGGTGGTCCTTGTGGTGGACTGCAGGTATGGAGAGCTGTTGTCATCGTATTAGATAGATAAGAATGATTATATGTATTGTAGAAATGTCTCCTATCATGTTCCCTAATTTTTTATTATGTCCACATCCTGGTCCCCATCTTGGACATCATAACAAACGTGCACTTTTTTGTTTAATTTACACATTGGACCATAGGAAAAATGACACTACAGCTACAGAGGTGACCGTCTGATAGCCCAGCTCGACTATCCATCTCTACTGAAGACCCTTTCAGCATTTTGAGAGTTGGGTGGAGGACATCATCTCTGAAAATAGGGTCCCACAGCTGCACCCCATCAGTGTGAGCAGGACTCTTAGGACTCTTAGAAGAGTCAATGCTCTGAGACCATTGGGGGCACTTAGCCCCCTCTCTTCGTCACTGAGGATGATTTCATTTTTCAGGGATTAGAGAGGGTGGTCCTTGTGGTGGACTGCAGGTATGGAGAGCTGTTATCATCGTATTAGATAGATAAGAATGATTATATGTATTGTAGAAATGTCTCCTATCATGTTCCCTAATTTTTTATTATGTCCACATCCTGGTCCCCATCTTGGACATCATAACAAACGTGCACTTTTTTGTTTAATTTACACATTGGACCATAGGAAAAATGACACTACAGCTACAGAGGTGACCGTCTGATAGCCCAGCTCGACTATCCATCTCTACTGAAGACCCTTTCAGCTTTTTGAGAGTTGGGTGGAGGACATCATCTCTGAAAATAGGGTCCAACAGCTTCACCCCATCAGTGTGAGCAGGACTCTTAGGACTCTTAGAAGAGTCAATGCTCTGGTACCATGGGGGGCGCTTGGCCCCCTCTCTTCGTCACTGAGGATGATTTCATTTTTCAGGGATTAGAGAGGGTGGTCCTTGTGGTGGACTGCAGGTATGGAGAGCTGTTGTCATCGTATTAGATAGATAAGAATGATTATATGTATTGTAGAAATGTCTCCTATCATGTTCCCTAATTTTTTATTATGTCCACATCCTGGTCCCCATCTTGGACATCATAACAAACGTGCACTTTTTTGTTTAATTTACACATTGGACCATAGGAAAAATGACACTACAGCTACAGAGGTGACCGTCTGATAGCCCAGCTCGACTATCCATCTCTACTGAAGACCCTTTCAGCTTTTTGAGAGTTGGGTGGAGGACATCATCTCTGAAAATAGGGTCCCACAGCTGCACCCCATCAGTGTGAGCAGGACTCTTAGGACTCTTAGAAGAGTTAATGCTCTGAGACCATGGGGGCGCTTAGCCCCCTCTCTTCGTCACTGAGGATGATTTCATTTTTCAGGGATTAGAGAGGGTGGTCCTTGTGGTGGACTGCAGGTATGGAGAGCTGTTGTCATCGTATTAGATAGATAAGAATGATTATATGTATTGTAGAAATGTCTCCTATCATGTTCCCTAATTTTTTATTATGTCCACATCCTGGTCCCCATCTTGGACATCATAACAAACGTGCACTTTTTTGTTTAATTTACACATTGGACCATAGGAAAAATGACACTACAGCTACAGAGGTGACCGTCTGATAGCCCAGCTCGACTATCCATCTCTACTGAAGACCCTTTCAGCTTTTTGAGAGTTGGGTGGAGGACATCATCTCTGAAAATAGGGTCCCACAGCTGCACTTCATCAGTGTGAGCAGGACTCTTAGGACTCTTAGAAGAGTCAATGCTCTGAGACCATGGGGGGCGCTTAGCCCCCTCTCTTCGTCACTGAGGATGATTTCATTTTTCAGGGATTAGAGAGGGTGGTCCTTGTGGTGGACTGCAGGTATGGAGAGCTGTTGTCATCGTATTAAATAGATAAGAATGATTATATGTATTGTAGAAATGTCTCCCATCATGTTCCCTAATTTTTTATTATGTCCACATCCTGGTCCCCATCTTGGACATCATAACAAACGTGCACTTTTTTGTTTAATTTACACATTGGACCATAGGAAAAATGACACTACAGCTACAGAGGTGACCGTCTGATAGCCCAGCTCGACTATCCATCTCTACTGAAGACCCTTTCAGCTTTTTGAGAGTTGGGTGGAGAACATCATCTCTGAAAATAGGGTCCCACAGCTGCACCCCATCAGTGTGAGCAGGACTCTTAGGACTCTTAGAAGAGTCAATGCTCTGAGACCATGGGGGGCGCTTAGCCCCCTCTCTTCGTCACTGAGGATGATTTCACTTTTCAGGGAATAGAGAGGGTGGTCCTTGTGGTGGACTGCAGGTATGGAGAGCTGTTGTCATCGTATTAGATAGATAAGAATGATTATATGTATTGTAGAAATGTCTCCTATCATGTTCCCTATTTTTTTATTATGTCCACATCCTGGTCCCCATCGTGGAAATCATAACAAACGTGCACTTTTTTGTTTAATTTACACATTGGACCATAGGAAAAATGACACTACAGCTACAGAGGTGACCGTCTGGTAGCCCAGCTCGACTATCCATCTCTACTGAAGACCCTTTCAGCTTTTTGAGAGTTGGGTGGAGGACATCATCTCTGAAAATAGGGTCCCACAGCTGCACCCCATCAGTGTGAGCAGGACTCTTAGGACTCTTAGAAGAGTTAATGCTCTGAGACCATGGGGGCGCTTAGCCCCCTCTCTTCGTCACTGAGGATGATTTCATTTTTCAGGGATTAGAGAGGGTGGTCCTTGTGGTGGACTGCAGGTATGGAGAGCTGTTGTGATCGTATTAGATAGATAAGAATGATTATATGTATTGTAGAAATGTCTCCTATCATGTTCCCTAATTTTTTATTATGTCCACATCCTGGTCCCCATCTTGAACATCATAACAAACGTGCACTTTTTTGTTTAATTTACACATTGGACCATAGGAAAAATGACACTACAGCTACAGAGGTGACCGTCTGATAGCCCAGCTCGACTATCCATCTCTACTGAAGACCCTTTCAGCTTTTTGAGAGTTGGGTGGAGGACATCATCTCTGAAAATAGTGTCCCACAGCTTCACCCCATCAGTGTGAGCAGGACTCTTAGGACTCTTAGAAGAGTCAATGCTCTGGTACCATGGGGGGTGCTTGGCCCCCTCTCTTCGTCACTGAGGATGATTTCATTTTTCAGGGATTAGAGAGGGTGGTCCTTGTGGTGGACTGCAGGTATGGAGAGCTGTTGTCATCGTATTAGATAGATAAGAATGATTATATGTATTGTAGAAATGTCTCCTATCATGTTCCCTAATTTTTTATTATGTCCACATCCTGGTCCCCATCTTGGACATCATAACAAACGTGCACTTTTTTGTTTAATTTACACATTGGACCATAGGAAAAATGACACTACAGCTACAGAGGTGACCGTCTGATAGCCCAGCTCGACTATCCATCTCTACTGAAGACCCTTTCAGCTTTTTGAGAGTTGGGTGGAGGACATCATCTCTGAAAATAGGGTCCCACAGCTGCACCCCATCAGTGTGAGCAGGACTCTTAGGACTCTTAGAAGAGTTAATGCTCTGAGACCATGGGGGCGCTTAGCCCCCTCTCTTCGTCACTGAGGATGATTTCATTTTTCAGGGATTAGAGAGGGTGGTCCTTGTGGTGGACTGCAGGTATGGAGAGCTGTTGTCATCGTATTAGATAGATAAGAATGATTATATGTATTGTAGAAATGTCTCCTATCATGTTCCCTAATTTTTTATTATGTCCACATCCTGGTCCCCATCTTGGACATCATAACAAACGTGCACTTTTTTGTTTAATTTACACATTGGACCATAGGAAAAATGACACTACAGCTACAGAGGTGACCGTCTGATAGCCCAGCTCGACTATCCATCTCTACTGAAGACCCTTTCAGCATTTTGAGAGTTGGGTGGAGGACATCATCTCTGAAAATAGGGTCCCACAGCTGCACCCCATCAGTGTGAGCAGGACTCTTAGGACTCTTAGAAGAGTCAATGCTCTGAGACCATTGGGGGCACTTAGCCCCCTCTCTTCGTCACTGAGGATGATTTCATTTTTCAGGGATTAGAGAGGGTGGTCCTTGTGGTGGACTGCAGGTATGGAGAGCTGTTATCATCGTATTAGATAGATAAGAATGATTATATGTATTGTAGAAATGTCTCCTATCATGTTCCCTAATTTTTTATTATGTCCACATCCTGGTCCCCATCTTGGACATCATAACAAACGTGCACTTTTTTGTTTAATTTACACATTGGACCATAGGAAAAATGACACTACAGCTACAGAGGTGACCGTCTGATAGCCCAGCTCGACTATCCATCTCTACTGAAGACCCTTTCAGCTTTTTGAGAGTTGGGTGGAGGACATCATCTCTGAAAATAGGGTCCAACAGCTTCACCCCATCAGTGTGAGCAGGACTCTTAGGACTCTTAGAAGAGTCAATGCTCTGGTACCATGGGGGGCGCTTGGCCCCCTCTCTTCGTCACTGAGGATGATTTCATTTTTCAGGGATTAGAGAGGGTGGTCCTTGTGGTGGACTGCAGGTATGGAGAGCTGTTGTCATCGTATTAGATAGATAAGAATGATTATATGTATTGTAGAAATGTCTCCTATCATGTTCCCTAATTTTTTATTATGTCCACATCCTGGTCCCCATCTTGGACATCATAACAAACGTGCACTTTTTTGTTTAATTTACACATTGGACCATAGGAAAAATGACACTACAGCTACAGAGGTGACCGTCTGATAGCCCAGCTCGACTATCCATCTCTACTGAAGACCCTTTCAGCTTTTTGAGAGTTGGGTGGAGGACATCATCTCTGAAAATAGGGTCCCACAGCTGCACCCCATCAGTGTGAGCAGGACTCTTAGGACTCTTAGAAGAGTTAATGCTCTGAGACCATGGGGGCGCTTAGCCCCCTCTCTTCGTCACTGAGGATGATTTCATTTTTCAGGGATTAGAGAGGGTGGTCCTTGTGGTGGACTGCAGGTATGGAGAGCTGTTGTCATCGTATTAGATAGATAAGAATGATTATATGTATTGTAGAAATGTCTCCTATCATGTTCCCTAATTTTTTATTATGTCCACATCCTGGTCCCCATCTTGGACATCATAACAAACGTGCACTTTTTTGTTTAATTTACACATTGGACCATAGGAAAAATGACACTACAGCTACAGAGGTGACCGTCTGATAGCCCAGCTCGACTATCCATCTCTACTGAAGACCCTTTCAGCTTTTTGAGAGTTGGGTGGAGGACATCATCTCTGAAAATAGGGTCCCACAGCTGCACTTCATCAGTGTGAGCAGGACTCTTAGGACTCTTAGAAGAGTCAATGCTCTGAGACCATGGGGGGCGCTTAGCCCCCTCTCTTCGTCACTGAGGATGATTTCATTTTTCAGGGATTAGAGAGGGTGGTCCTTGTGGTGGACTGCAGGTATGGAGAGCTGTTGTCATCGTATTAAATAGATAAGAATGATTATATGTATTGTAGAAATGTCTCCCATCATGTTCCCTAATTTTTTATTATGTCCACATCCTGGTCCCCATCTTGGACATCATAACAAACGTGCACTTTTTTGTTTAATTTACACATTGGACCATAGGAAAAATGACACTACAGCTACAGAGGTGACCGTCTGATAGCCCAGCTCGACTATCCATCTCTACTGAAGACCCTTTCAGCTTTTTGAGAGTTGGGTGGAGAACATCATCTCTGAAAATAGGGTCCCACAGCTGCACCCCATCAGTGTGAGCAGGACTCTTAGGACTCTTAGAAGAGTCAATGCTCTGAGACCATGGGGGGCGCTTAGCCCCCTCTCTTCGTCACTGAGGATGATTTCACTTTTCAGGGAATAGAGAGGGTGGTCCTTGTGGTGGACTGCAGGTATGGAGAGCTGTTGTCATCGTATTAGATAGATAAGAATGATTATATGTATTGTAGAAATGTCTCCTATCATGTTCCCTATTTTTTTATTATGTCCACATCCTGGTCCCCATCGTGGAAATCATAACAAACGTGCACTTTTTTGTTTAATTTACACATTGGACCATAGGAAAAATGACACTACAGCTACAGAGGTGACCGTCTGGTAGCCCAGCTCGACTATCCATCTCTACTGAAGACCCTTTCAGCTTTTTGAGAGTTGGGTGGAGGACATCATCTCTGAAAATAGGGTCCCACAGCTGCACCCCATCAGTGTGAGCAGGACTCTTAGGACTCTTAGAAGAGTTAATGCTCTGAGACCATGGGGGCGCTTAGCCCCCTCTCTTCGTCACTGAGGATGATTTCATTTTTCAGGGATTAGAGAGGGTGGTCCTTGTGGTGGACTGCAGGTATGGAGAGCTGTTGTCATCGTATTAGATAGATAAGAATGATTATATGTATTGTAGAAATGTCTCCTATCATGTTCCCTAATTTTTTATTATGTCCACATCCTGGTCCCCATCTTGGACATCATAACAAACGTGCACTTTTTTGTTTAATTTACACATTGGACCATAGGAAAAATGACACTACAGCTACAGAGGTGACCGTCTGATAGCCCAGCTCGACTATCCATCTCTACTGAAGACCCTTTCAGCTTTTTGAGAGTTGGGTGGAGGACATCATCTCTTAAAATAGGGTCCCACAGCTGCACCCCATCAGTGTAAGCAGGACTCTTAGGACTCTTAGAAGAGTCAATGCTCTAAAACCATGGGGGGCGCTTAGCCCCCTCTCTTCGTCCCTGAGGATGATTTCATTTTTCAGGGATTAGAGAGGGTGGTCCTTGTGGTGGACTGCAGGTATGGAGAGCTGTTGTCATCGTATTAGATAGATAAGAATGATTATATGTATTGTAGAAATGTCTCCTATCATGTTCCCTAATTTTTTATTATGTCCACATCCTGGTCCCCATCTTGGACATCATAACAAACGTGCACTTTTTTGTTTAATTTACACATTGGACCATAGGAAAAATGACACTACAGCTACAGAGGTGACCGTCTGATAGCCCAGCTCGACTATCCATCTCTACTGAAGACCCTTTCAGCTTTTTGAGAGTTGGGTGGAGGACATCATCTCTGAAAATAGGGTCCCACAGCTGCACCCCATCAGTGTGAGCAGGACTCTTAGGACTCTTAGAAGAGTTAATGCTCTGAGACCATGGGGGCGCTTAGCCCCCTCTCTTCGTCACTGAGGATGATTTCATTTTTCAGGGATTAGAGAGAGTGGTCCTTGTGGTGGACTGCAGGTATGGAGAGCTGTTGTCATCGTATTAGATAGATAAGAATGATTATATGTATTGTAGAAATGTCTCCTATCATGTTCCCTAATTTTTTATTATGTCCACATCCTGGTCCCCATCTTGGACATCATAACAAACGTGCACTTTTTTGTTTAATTTACACATTGGACCATAGGAAAAATGACACTACAGCTACAGAGGTGACCGTCTGATAGCCCAGCTCGACTATCCATCTCTACTGAAGACCCTTTCAG
Source organism: Anomaloglossus baeobatrachus (assembly GCF_048569485.1). NCBI lineage: Eukaryota > Metazoa > Chordata > Amphibia > Anura > Aromobatidae > Anomaloglossus > Anomaloglossus baeobatrachus. The sequence goes on along the minus strand of NW_027442427.1, from coordinate 87,289 downwards.
CTTTTTGAGAGTTGGGTGGAGGACATCATCTCTGAAAATAGGGTCCCACAGCTGCACCCCATCAGTGTGAGCAGGACTCTTAGGACTCTTAGAAGAGTTAATGCTCTGAGACCATGGGGGCGCTTAGCCCCCTCTCTTCGTCACTGAGGATGATTTCATTTTTCAGGGATTAGAGAGGGTGGTCCTTGTGGTGGACTGCAGGTATGGAGAGCTGTTGTCATCGTATTAGATAGATAAGAATGATTATATGTATTGTAGAAATGTCTCCTATCATGTTCCCTAATTTTTTATTATGTCCACATCCTGGTCCCCATCTTGGACATCATAACAAACGTGCACTTTTTTGTTTAATTTACACATTGGACCATAGGAAAAATGACACTACAGCTACAGAGGTGACCGTCTGATAGCCCAGCTCGACTATCCATCTCTACTGAAGACCCTTTCAGCTTTTTGAGAGTTGGGTGGAGGACATCATCTCTTAAAATAGGGTCCCACAGCTGCACCCCATCAGTGTAAGCAGGACTCTTAGGACTCTTAGAAAAGTCAATGCTCTAAAACCATGGGGGGCGCTTAGCCCCCTCTCTTCGTCCCTGAGGATGATTTCATTTTTCAGGGATTAGAGAGGGTGGTCCTTGTGGTGGACTGCAGGTATGGAGAGCTGTTGTCATCGTATTAGATAGATAAGAATGATTATATGTATTGTAGAAATGTCTCCTATCATGTTCCCTAATTTTTTATTATGTCCACATCCTGGTCCCCATCTTGGACATCATAACAAACGTGCACTTTTTTGTTTAATTTACACATTGGACCATAGGAAAAATGACACTACAGCTACAGAGGTGACCGTCTGATAGCCCAGCTCGACTATCCATCTCTACTGAAGACCCTTTCAGCTTTTTGAGAGTTGGGTGGAGGACATCATCTCTGAAAATAGGGTCCCACAGCTGCACCCCATCAGTGTGAGCAGGACTCTTAGGACTCTTAGAAGAGTTAATGCTCTGAGACCATGGGGGCGCTTAGCCCCCTCTCTTCGTCACTGAGGATGATTTCATTTTTCAGGGATTAGAGAGAGTGGTCCTTGTGGTGGACTGCAGGTATGGAGAGCTGTTGTCATCGTATTAGATAGATAAGAATGATTATATGTATTGTAGAAATGTCTCCTATCATGTTCCCTAATTTTTTATTATGTCCACATCCTGGTCCCCATCTTGGACATCATAACAAACGTGCACTTTTTTGTTTAATTTACACATTGGACCATAGGAAAAATGACACTACAGCTACAGAGGTGACCGTCTGATAGCCCAGCTCGACTATCCATCTCTACTGAAGACCCTTTCAGCTTTTTGAGAGTTGGGTGGAGGACATCATCTCTGAAAATAGGGTCCCACAGCTGCACCCCATCAGTGTGAGCAGGACTCTTAGGACTCTTAGAAGAGTTAATGCTCTGAGACCATGGGGGCGCTTAGCCCCCTCATTTCGTCACTGAGGATGATTTCATTTTTCAGGGATTAGAGAGGGTGGTCCTTGTGGTGGACTGCAGGTATGGAGAGCTGTTGTCATCGTATTAGATAGATAAGAATGATTATATGTATTGTAGAAATGTCTCCTATCATGTTCCCTAATTTTTTATTATGTCCACATCCTGGTCCCCATCTTGGACATCATAACAAACGTGCACTTTTTTGTTTAATTTACACATTGGACCATAGGAAAAATGACACTACAGCTACAGAGGTGACCGTCTGATAGCCCAGCTCGACTATCCATCTCTACTGAAGACCCTTTCAGCTTTTTGAGAGTTGGGTGGAGAACATCATCTCTGAAAATAGGGTCCCACAGCTGCACCCCATCAGTGTGAGCAGGACTCTTAGGACTCTTAGAAGAGTCAATGCTCTGAGACCATGGGGGGCGCTTAGCCCCCTCTCTTCGTCACTGAGGATGATTTCACTTTTCAGGGAATAGAGAGGGTGGTCCTTGTGGTGGACTGCAGGTATGGAGAGCTGTTGTCATCGTATTAGATAGATAAGAATGATTATATGTATTGTAGAAATGTCTCCTATCATGTTCCCTATTTTTTTATTATGTCCACATCCTGGTCCCCATCGTGGAAATCATAACAAACGTGCACTTTTTTGTTTAATTTACACATTGGACCATAGGAAAAATGACACTACAGCTACAGAGGTGACCGTCTGGTAGCCCAGCTCGACTATCCATCTCTACTGAAGACCCTTTCAGCTTTTTGAGAGTTGGGTGGAGGACATCATCTCTGAAAATAGGGTCCCACAGCTGCACCCCATCAGTGTGAGCAGGACTCTTAGGACTCTTAGAAGAGTTAATGCTCTGAGACCATGGGGGCGCTTAGCCCCCTCTCTTCGTCACTGAGGATGATTTCATTTTTCAGGGATTAGAGAGGGTGGTCCTTGTGGTGGACTGCAGGTATGGAGAGCTGTTGTCATCGTATTAGATAGATAAGAATGATTATATGTATTGTAGAAATGTCTCCTATCATGTTCCCTAATTTTTTATTATGTCCACATCCTGGTCCCCATCTTGGACATCATAACAAACGTGCACTTTTTTGTTTAATTTACACATTGGACCATAGGAAAAATGACACTACAGCTACAGAGGTGACCGTCTGATAGCCCAGCTCGACTATCCATCTCTACTGAAGACCCTTTCAGCTTTTTGAGAGTTGGGTGGAGGACATCATCTCTTAAAATAGGGTCCCACAGCTGCACCCCATCAGTGTAAGCAGGACTCTTAGGACTCTTAGAAGAGTCAATGCTCTAAAACCATGGGGGGCGCTTAGCCCCCTCTCTTCGTCCCTGAGGATGATTTCATTTTTCAGGGATTAGAGAGGGTGGTCCTTGTGGTGGACTGCAGGTATGGAGAGCTGTTGTCATCGTATTAGATAGATAAGAATGATTATATGTATTGTAGAAATGTCTCCTATCATGTTCCCTAATTTTTTATTATGTCCACATCCTGGTCCCCATCTTGGACATCATAACAAACGTGCACTTTTTTGTTTAATTTACACATTGGACCATAGGAAAAATGACACTACAGCTACAGAGGTGACCGTCTGATAGCCCAGCTCGACTATCCATCTCTACTGAAGACCCTTTCAGCTTTTTGAGAGTTGGGTGGAGGACATCATCTCTGAAAATAGGGTCCCACAGCTGCACCCCATCAGTGTGAGCAGGACTCTTAGGACTCTTAGAAGAGTTAATGCTCTGAGACCATGGGGGCGCTTAGCCCCCTCTCTTCGTCACTGAGGATGATTTCATTTTTCAGGGATTAGAGAGAGTGGTCCTTGTGGTGGACTGCAGGTATGGAGAGCTGTTGTCATCGTATTAGATAGATAAGAATGATTATATGTATTGTAGAAATGTCTCCTATCATGTTCCCTAATTTTTTATTATGTCCACATCCTGGTCCCCATCTTGGACATCATAACAAACGTGCACTTTTTTGTTTAATTTACACATTGGACCATAGGAAAAATGACACTACAGCTACAGAGGTGACCGTCTGATAGCCCAGCTCGACTATCCATCTCTACTGAAGACCCTTTCAGCTTTTTGAGAGTTGGGTGGAGGACATCATCTCTGAAAATAGGGTCCCACAGCTGCACCCCATCAGTGTGAGCAGGACTCTTAGGACTCTTAGAAGAGTTAATGCTCTGAGACCATGGGGGCGCTTAGCCCCCTCTCTTCGTCACTGAGGATGATTTCATTTTTCAGGGATTAGAGAGGGTGGTCCTTGTGGTGGACTGCAGGTATGGAGAGCTGTTGTCATCGTATTAGATAGATAAGAATGATTATATGTATTGTAGAAATGTCTCCTATCATGTTCCCTAATTTTTTATTATGTCCACATCCTGGTCCCCATCTTGGACATAATAACAAACGTGTACTTTTTTGTTTAATTTACACATTGGACCATAGGAAAAATGACACTACAGCTACAGAGGTGACCGTCTGATAGCCCAGCTCGACTATCCATCTCTACTGAAGACCCTTTCAGCTTTTTGAGAGTTGGGTGGAGGACATCATCTCTTAAAATAGGGTCCCACAGCTGCACCCCATCAGTGTAAGCAGGACTCTTAGGACTCTTAGAAGAGTCAATGCTCTAAAACCATGGGGGGCGCTTAGCCCCCTCTCTTCGTCCCTGAGGATGATTTCATTTTTCAGGGATTAGAGAGGGTGGTCCTTGTGGTGGACTGCAGGTATGGAGAGCTGTTGTCATCGTATTAGATAGATAAGAATGATTATATGTATTGTAGAAATGTCTCCTATCATGTTCCCTAATTTTTTATTATGTCCACATCCTGGTCCCCATCTTGGACATCATAACAAACGTGCACTTTTTTGTTTAATTTACACATTGGACCATAGGAAAAATGACACTACAGCTACAGAGGTGACCGTCTGATAGCCCAGCTCGACTATCCATCTCTACTGAAGACCCTTTCAGCTTTTTGAGAGTTGGGTGGAGGACATCATCTCTGAAAATAGGGTCCCACAGCTGCACCCCATCAGTGTGAGCAGGACTCTTAGGACTCTTAGAAGAGTTAATGCTCTGAGACCATGGGGGCGCTTAGCCCCCTCTCTTCGTCACTGAGGATGATTTCATTTTTCAGGGATTAGAGAGAGTGGTCCTTGTGGTGGACTGCAGGTATGGAGAGCTGTTGTCATCGTATTAGATAGATAAGAATGATTATATGTATTGTACAAGTAAAATATATCTTTGTACCGTGTTAGCCAGTAGAGATAAAAAAATTGTTTAAAAGAACAGAGAGTCCTCAGTGGTTGATACCTTTTAATGGCTAACTCTTAGAAGAGTTAATGCTCTGAGACCATGGGGGCGCTTAGCCCCCTCATTTCGTCACTGAGGATGATTTCATTTTTCAGGGATTAGAGAGGGTGGTCCTTGTGGTGGACTGCAGGTATGGAGAGCTGTTGTCATCGTATTAGATAGATAAGAATGATTATATGTATTGTAGAAATGTCTCCTATCATGTTCCCTAATTTTTTATTATGTCCACATCCTGGTCCCCATCTTGGACATCATAACAAACGTGCACTTTTTTGTTTAATTTACACATTGGACCATAGGAAAAATGACACTACAGCTACAGAGGTGACCGTCTGATAGCCCAGCTCGACTATCCATCTCTACTGAAGACCCTTTCAGCTTTTTGAGAGTTGGGTGGAGGACATCATCTCTGAAAATAGGGTCCCACAGCTGCACCCCATCAGTGTGAGCAGGACTCTTAGGACTCTTAGAAGAGTTAATGCTCTGAGACCATGGGGGCGCTTAGCCCCCTCATTTCGTCACTGAGGATGATTTCATTTTTCAGGGATTAGAGAGGGTGGTCCTTGTGGTGGACTGCAGGTATGGAGAGCTGTTGTCATCGTATTAGATAGATAAGAATGATTATATGTATTGTAGAAATGTCTCCTATCATGTTCCCTAATTTTTTATTATGTCCACATCCTGGTCCCCATCTTGGACATCATAACAAACGTGCACTTTTTTGTTTAATTTACACATTGGACCATAGGAAAAATGACACTACAGCTACAGAGGTGACCGTCTGATAGCCCAGCTCGACTATCCATCTCTACTGAAGACCCTTTCAGCTTTTTGAGAGTTGGGTGGAGGACATCATCTCTTAAAATAGGGTCCCACAGCTGCACCCCATCAGTGTAAGCAGGACTCTTAGGACTCTTAGAAGAGTCAATGCTCTAAAACCATGGGGGGCGCTTAGCCCCCTCTCTTCGTCCCTGAGGATGATTTCATTTTTCAGGGATTAGAGAGGGTGGTCCTTGTGGTGGACTGCAGGTATGGAGAGCTGTTGTCATCGTATTAGATATATAAGAATGATTATATGTATTGTAGAAATGTCTCCTATCATGTTCCCTAATTTTTTATTATGTCCACATCCTGGTCCCCATCTTGGACATCATAACAAACGTGCACTTTTTTGTTTAATTTACACATTGGACCATAGGAAAAATGACACTACAGCTACAGAGGTGACCGTCTGATAGCCCAGCTCGACTATCCATCTCTACTGAAGACCCTTTCAGCTTTTTGAGAGTTGGGTGGAGGACATCATCTCTGAAAATAGGGTCCCACAGCTGCACCCCATCAGTGTGAGCAGGACTCTTAGGACTCTTAGAAGAGTCAATGCTCTGAGACCATTGGGGGCACTTAGCCCCCTCTCTTCATCACTGAGGATGATTTCATTTTTCAGGGATTAGAGAGGGTGGTCCTTGTGGTGGACTGCAGATATGGAGAGCTGTTATCATCGTATTAGATAGATAAGAATGATTATATGTATTGTAGAAATGTCTCCTATCATGTTCCCTAATTTTTTATTATGTCCACATCCTGGTCCCCATCTTGGACATCATAACAAACGTGCACTTTTTTGTTTAATTTACACATTGGACCATAGGAAAAATGACACTACAGCTACAGAGGTGACCGTCTGATAGCCCAGCTCGACTATCCATCTCTACTGAAGACCCTTTCAGCTTTTTGAGAGTTGGGTGGAGAACATCATCTCTGAAAATAGGGTCCCACAGCTGCACCCCATCAGTGTGAGCAGGACTCTTAGGACTCTTAGAAGAGTCAATGCTCTGAGACCATGGGGGGCGCTTAGCCCCCTCTCTTCGTCACTGAGGATGATTTCACTTTTCAGGGAATAGAGAGGGTGGTCCTTGTGGTGGACTGCAGGTATGGAAAGCTGTTGTCATCGTATTAGATAGATAAGAATGATTATATGTATTGTAGAAATGTCTCCTATCATGTTCCCTATTTTTTTATTATGTCCACATCCTGGTCCCCATCTTGGAAATCATAACAAACGTGCACTTTTTTGTTTAATTTACACATTGGACCATAGGAAAAATGACACTACAGCTACAGAGGTGACCGTCTGATAGCCCAGCTCGACTATCCATCTCTACTGAAGACCCTTTCAGCTTTTTGAGAGTTGGGTGGAGGACATCATCTCTGAAAATAGGGTCCCACAGCTGCACCCCATCAGTGTGAGCAGGAATCCTAGGACTCTTAGAAGAGTCAATGCTCTGAGACCATGGGGGGCGCTTAGCCCCCTCTCTTCGTCACTGAGGATGATTTCATTTTTCAGGGATTAGAGAGAGTGGTCCTTGTGGTGGACTGCAGGTATGGAGAGCTGTTGTGATCGTATTAGATAGATAAGAATGATTATATGTATTGTAGAAATGTCTCCTATCATGTTCCCTAATTTTTTATTATGTCCACATCCTGGTCCCCATCTTGGACATCATAACAAACGTGCACTTTTTTGTTTAATTTACACATTGGACCATAGGAAAAATGACACTACAGCTACAGAGGTGACCGTCTGATAGCCCAGCTCGACTATCCATCTCTACTGAAGACCCTTTCAGCTTTTTGAGAGTTGGGTGGAGGACATCATCTCTGAAAATAGGGTCCCACAGCTGCACCCCATCAGTGTGAGCAGGACTCTTAGGACTCTTAGAAGAGTCAATGCTCTGAGACCATTGGGGGCACTTAGCCCCCTCTCTTCATCACTGAGGATGATTTCATTTTTCAGGGATTAGAGAGGGTGGTCCTTGTGGTGGACTGCAGATATGGAGAGCTGTTATCATCGTATTAGATAGATAAGAATGATTATATGTATTGTAGAAATGTCTCCTATCATGTTCCCTAAATTTTTTATTATGTCCACATCCTGGTCCCCATCTTGGACATCATAACAAACGTGCACTTTTTTGTTTAATTTACACATTGGACCATAGGAAAAATGACACTACAGCTACAGAGGTGACCGTCTGATAGCCCAGCTCGACTATCCATCTCTACTGAAGACCCTTTCAGCTTTTTGAGAGTTGGGTGGAGGACATCATCTCTGAAAATAGGGTCCCACAGCTGCACCCCATCAGTGTGAGCAGGACTCTTAGGACTCTTAGAAGAGTCAATGCTCTGAGACCATTGGGGGCACTTAGCCCCCTCTCTTCATCACTGAGGATGATTTCATTTTTCAGGGATTAGAGAGGGTGGTCCTTGTGGTGGACTGCAGATATGGAGAGCTGTTATCATCGTATTAGATAGATAAGAATGATTATATGTATTGTAGAAATGTCTCCTATCATGTTCCCTAAATTTTTTATTATGTCCACATCCTGGTCCCCATCTTGGACATCATAACAAACGTGCACTTTTTTGTTTAATTTACACATTGGACCATAGGAAAAATGACACTACAGCTACAGAGGTGACCGTCTGATAGCCCAGCTCGACTATCCATCTCTACTGAAGACCCTTTCAGCTTTTTGAGAGTTGGGTGGAGGACATCATCTCTGAAAATAGGGTCCCACAGCTGCACCCCATCAGTGTGAGCAGGACTCTTAGGACTCTTAGAAGAGTCAATGCTCTGAGACCATGGGGGGCGCTTAGCCCCCTCTCTTCGTCACTGAGGATGATTTCATTTTTCAGGGATTAGAGAGGGTGGTCCTTGTGGTGGACTGCAGGTATGGAGAGCTGTTGTCATCGTATTAGATAGATAAGAATGATTATATGTATTGTAGAAATGTCTCCTATCATGTTCCCTAATTTTTTATTATGTCCACATCCTGGTCCCCATCTTGGACATCATAACAAACGTGCACTTTTTTGTTTAATTTACACATTGGACCATAGGAAAAATGACACTACAGCTACAGAGGTGACCGTCTGATAGCCCAGCTCGACTATCCATCTCTACTGAAGACCCTTTCAGCTTTTTGAGAGTTGGGTAGAGAACATCATCTCTGAAAATAGGGTCCCACAGCTGCACCCCATCAGTGTGAGCAGGACTCTTAGGACTCTTAGAAGAGTCAATGCTCTGAGACCATGGAGGGCGCTTAGCCCCCTCTCTTCGTCACTGAGGATGATTTCACTTTTCAGGGATTAGAGAGAGTGGTCCTTGTGGTGGACTGCAGGTATGGAGAGCTGTTGTGATCGTATTAGATAGATAAGAATGATTATATGTATTGTAGAAATGTCTCCTATCATGTTCCCTAATTTTTTATTATGTCCACATCCTGGTCCCCATCTTGAACATCATAACAAACGTGCACTTTTTTGTTTAATTTACACATTGGACCATAGGAAAAATGACACTACAGCTACAGAGGTGACCGTCTGATAGCCCAGCTCGACTATCCATCTCTACTGAAGACCCTTTCAGCTTTTTGAGAGTTGGGTGGAGGACATCATCTCTGAAAATAGGGTCCCACAGCTGCACCCCATCAGTGTGAGCAGGACTCTTAGGACTCTTAGAAGAGTTAATGCTCTGAGACCATGGGGGCGCTTAGCCCCCTCTCTTCGTCACTGAGGATGATTTCATTTTTCAGGGATTAGAGAGGGTGGTCCTTGTGGTGGACTGCAGGTATGGAGAGCTGTTGTCATCGTATTAGATAGATAAGAATGATTATATGTATTGTAGAAATGTCTCCTATCATGTTCCCTAATTTTTTATTATGTCCACATCCTGGTCCCCATCTTGGACATCATAACAAACGTGCACTTTTTTGTTTAATTTACACATTGGACCATAGGAAAAATGACACTACAGCTACAGAGGTGACCGTCTGATAGCCCAGCTCGACTATCCATCTCTACTGAAGACCCTTTCAGCTTTTTGAGAGTTGGGTGGAGGACATCATCTCTGAAAATAGGGTCCCACAGCTGCACCCCATCAGTGTGAGCAGGACTCTTAGGACTCTTAGAAGAGTCAATGCTCTGAGACCATTGGGGGCACTTAGCCCCCTCTCTTCATCACTGAGGATGATTTCATTTTTCAGGGATTAGAGAGGGTGGTCCTTGTGGTGGACTGCAGGTATGGAGAGCTGTTGTCATCGTATTAAATAGATAAGAATGATTATATGTATTGTAGAAATGTCTCCTATCATGTTCCCTAATTTTTTATTATGTCCACATCCTGGTCCCCATCTTGGACATCATAACAAACGTGCACTTTTTTGTTTAATTTACACATTGGACCATAGGAAAAATGACACTACAGCTACAGAGGTGACCGTCTGATAGCCCAGCTCGACTATCCATCTCTACTGAAGACCCTTTCAGCTTTTTGAGAGTTGGGTGGAGAACATCATCTCTGAAAATAGGGTCCCACAGCTGCACCCCATCAGTGTGAGCAGGACTCTTAGGACTCTTAGAAGAGTCAATGCTCTGAGACCATGGGGGGCGCTTAGCCCCCTCTCTTCGTCACTGAGGATGATTTCACTTTTCAGGGAATAGAGAGGGTGGTCCTTGTGGTGGACTGCAGGTATGGAGAGCTGTTGTCATCGTATTACATAGATAAGAATGATTATATGTATTGTAGAAATGTCTCCTATCATGTTCCGTATTTTTTTATTATGTCCACATCCTGGTCCCCATCTTGGAAATCATAACAAACGTGCACTTTTTTGTTTAATTTACACATTGGACCATAGGAAAAATGACACTACAGCTACAGAGGTGACCGTCTGATAGCCCAGCTCGACTATCCATCTCTACTGAAGACCCTTTCAGCGTTTTGAGAGTTGGGTGGAGGACATCATCTCTGAAAATAGGGTCCCACAGCTGCACCCCATCAGTGTGAGCAGGAATCTTAGGACTCTTAGAAGAGTCAATGCTCTGAGACCATGGGGGGCGCTTAGCCCCCTCTCTTCGTCACTGAGGATGATTTCATTTTTCAGGGATTAGAGAGAGTGGTCCTTGTGGTGGACTGCAGGTATGGAGAGCTGTTGTGATCGTATTAGATAGATAAGAATGATTATATGTATTGTAGAAATGTCTCCTATCATGTTCCCTAATTTTTTATTATGTCCACATCCTGGTCCCCATCTTGAACATCATAACAAACGTGCACTTTTTTGTTTAATTTACACATTGGACCATAGGAAAAATGACACTACAGCTACAGAGGTGACCGTCTGATAGCCCAGCTCGACTATCCATCTCTACTGAAGACCCTTTCAGCTTTTTGAGAGTTGGGTGGAGGACATCATCTCTGAAAATAGGGTCCCACAGCTTCACCCCATCAGTGTGAGCAGGACTCTTAGGACTCTTAGAAGAGTGAATGCTCTGGTACCATGGGGGGCGCTTGGCCCCCTCTCTTCGTCACTGAGGATGATTTCATTTTTCAGGGATTAGAGAGGGTGGTCCTTGTGGTGGACTGCAGGTATGGAGAGCTGTTGTCATCGTATTAGATAGATAAGAATGATTATATGTATTGTAGAAATGTCTCCTATCATGTTCCCTAATTTTTTATTATGTCCACATCCTGGTCCCCATCTTGGACATCATAACAAACGTGCACTTTTTTGTTTAATTTACACATTGGGCCATAGGAAAAATGACACTACAGCTACAGAGGTGACCGTCTGATAGCCCAGCTCGACTATCCATCTCTACTGAAGACCCTTTCAGCTTTTTGAGAGTTGGGTGGAGGACATCATCTCTGAAAATAGGGTCCCACAGCTGCACCCATCAGTGTGAGCAGGACTCTTAGGACTCTTAGAAGAGTTAATGCTCTGAGACCATGGGGGCGCTTAGCCCCCTCTCTTCGTCACTGAGGATGATTTCATTTTTCAGGGATTAGAGAGGGTGGTCCTTGTGGTGGACTGCAGGTATGGAGAGCTGTTGTCATCGTATTAGATAGATAAGAATGATTATATGTATTGTAGAAATGTCTCCTATCATGTTCCCTAATTTTTTATTATGTCCACATCCTGGTCCCCATCTTGGAAATCATAACAAACGTGCACTTTTTTGTTTAATTTACACATTGGACCATAGGAAAAATGACACTACAGCTACAGAGGTGACCGTCTGATAGCCCAGCTCGACTATCCATCTCTACTGAAGACCCTTTCAGCTTTTTGAGAGTTGGGTGGAGGACATCATCTCTGAAAATAGGGTCCCACAGCTGCACCCCATCAGTGTGAGCAGGACTCTTAGGACTCTTAGAAGAGTCAATGCTCTGAGACCATTGGGGGCACTTAGCCCCCTCTCTTCGTCACTGAGGATGATTTCATTTTTCAGGGATTAGAGAGGGTGGTCCTTGTGGTGGACTGCAGGTATGGAGAGCTGTTATCATCGTATTAGGTAGATAAGAATGATTATATGTATTGTAGAAATGTATCCTATCATGTTCCCTAATTTTTTATTATGTCCACATCCTGGTCCCCATCTTGGACATCATTACAAACGTGCACTTTTTTGTTTAATTTACACATTGGACCATAGGAAAAATGACACTACAGCTACAGAGGTGACCGTCTGATAGCCCAGCTCGACAATCCATCTCTACTGAAGACCCTTTCAGCTTTTTGAGAGTTGGGTGGAGGACATCATCTCTGAAAATAGGGTCCCACAGCTGCACCCCATCAGTGTGAGCAGGACTTTTAGGACTCTTAGAAGAGTCAATGCTCTGAGACCATGGGGGGCGCTTAGCCCCCTCTCTTCGTCACTGAGGATGATTTTATTTTTCAGGGATTAGAGAGGGTGGTCCTTGTGGTGGACTGCAGGTATGGAGAGCTGTTGTCATCGTATTAAATAGATAAGAATGATTATATGTATTGTAGAAATGTCTCCTATCATGTTCCCTAATTTTTTATTATGTCCACATCCTGGTCCCCATCTTGGACATCATAACAAACGTGCACTTTTTTGTTTAATTTACACATTGGACCATAGGAAAAATGACACTACAGCTACAGAGGTGACCGTCTGATAGCCCAGCTCGACTATCCATCTCTACTGAAGACCCTTTCAGCTTTTTGAGAGTTGGGTGGAGGACATCATCTCTGAAAATAGGGTCCCACAGCTGCAACCCATCAGTGTGAGCAGGACTCTTAGGACTCTTAGAAGAGTCAATGCTCTGAGACCATGGGGGGCGCTTAGCCCCCTCTCTTCGTCACTGAGGATGATTTCATTTTTCAGGGATTAGAGAGGGTGGTCCTTGTGGTGGACTGCAGGTATGGAGAGCTGTTGTCATCGTATTAGATAGATAAGAATGATTATATGTATTGTAGAAATGTCTCCTATCATGTTCCCTAATTTTTTATTATGTCCACATCCTGGTCCCCATCTTGGACATCATAACAAACGTGCACTTTTTTGTTTAATTTACACATTGGACCATAGGAAAATGACACCACAGCTACAGAGGTGACCGTCTGATAGCCCAGCTCGACTATCCATCTCTACTGAAGACCCTTTCAGCTTTTTGAGAGTTGGGTGGAGGACATCATCTCTGAAAATAGGGTCCCACAGCTGCACCCCATCAGTGTGAGCAGGACTTTTAGGACTCTTAGAAGAGTCAATGCTCTGAGACCATGGGGGGCGCTTAGCCCCCTCTCTTCGTCACTGAGGATGATTTTATTTTTCAGGGATTAGAGAGGGTGGTCCTTGTGGTGGACTGCAGGTATGGAGAGCTGTTGTCATCGTATTAAATAGATAAGAATGATTATATGTATTGTAGAAATGTCTCCTATCATGTTCCCTAATTTTTTATTATGTCCACATCCTGGTCCCCATCTTGGACATCATAACAAACGTGCACTTTTTTGTTTAATTTACACATTGGACCATAGGAAAAATGACACTACAGCTACAGAGGTGACCGTCTGATAGCCCAGCTCGACTATCCATCTCTACTGAAGACCCTTTCAGCTTTTTGAGAGTTGGGTGGAGGACATCATCTCTGAAAATAGGGTCCCACAGCTGCACCCCATCAGTGTGAGCAGGACTCTTAGGACTCTTAGAAGAGTCAATGCTCTGAGACCATGGGGGGCGCTTAGCCCCCTCTCTTCGTCACTGAGGATGATTTCATTTTTCAGGGATTAGAGAGGGTGGTCCTTGTGGTGGACTGCAGGTATGGAGAGCTGTTGTCATCGTATTAGATAGATAAGAATGATTATATGTATTGTAGAAATGTCTCCTATCATGTTCCCTAATTTTTTATTATGTCCACATCCTGGTCCCCATCTTGGACATCATAACAAACGTGCACTTTTTTGTTTAATTTACACATTGGACCATAGGAAAAATGACACCACAGCTACAGAGGTGACCGTCTGATAGCCCAGCTCGACTATCCATCTCTACTGAAGACCCTTTCAGCTTTTTGAGAGTTGGGTGGAGAACATCATCTCTGAAAATAGGGTCCCGCAGCTGCACCCCATCAGTGTGAGCAGGACTCTTAGGACTCTTAGAAGAGTCAATGCTCTGAGACCATGGGGGGCGCTTAGCCCCCTCTCCTCGTCACTGAGAATGATTTCACTTTTCAGGGAATAGAGAGGGTGGTCCTTGTGGTGGACTGCAGGTATGGAGAGCTGTTGTCATCGTATTAGATAGATAAGAATGATTATATGTATTGTAGAAATGTCTCCTATCATGTTCCCTATTTTTTTATTATGTCCACATCCTGGTCCCCATCTTGGAAATCATAACAAACGTGCACTTTTTTGTTTAATTTACAAATTGGACAATAGGAAAAATGACACTACAGCTACAGAGGTGACCGTCTGATAGCCCAGCTCGACTATCCATCTCTACTGAAGACCCTTTCAGCTTTTTGAGAGTTGGGTGGAGGACATCATCTCTGAAAATAGGGTCCCACAGCTGCACCCCATCAGTGTGAGCAGGAATCTTAGGACTCTTAGAAGAGTCAATGCTCTGAGACCATGGGGGGCGCTTAGCCCCCTCTCTTCGTCACTGAGGATGATTTCATTTTTCAGGGATTAGAGAGAGTGGTCCTTGTGGTGGACTGCAGGTATGGAGAGCTGTTGTGATCGTATTAGATAGATAAGAATGATTATATGTATTGTAGAAATGTCTCCTATCATGTTCCCTAATTTTTTATTATGTCCACATCCTGGTCCCCATCTTGAACATCATAACAAACGTGCACTTTTTTGTTTAATTTACACATTGGACCATAGGAAAAATGACACTACAGCTACAGAGGTGACCGTCTGATAGCCCAGCTCGACTATCCATCTCTACTGAAGACCCTTTCAGCTTTTTGAGAGTTGGGTGGAGGACATCATCTCTGAAAATAGGGTCCCACAGCTTCACCCCATCAGTGTGAGCAGGACTCTTAGGACTCTTAGAAGAGTCAATGCTCTGGTACCATGGGGGGCGCTTGGCCCCCTCTCTTCGTCACTGAGGATGATTTCATTTTTCAGGGATTAGAGAGGGTGGTCCTTGTGGTGGACTGCAGGTATGGAGAGCTGTTGTCATCGTATTAGATAGATAAGAATGATTATATGTATTGTAGAAATGTCTCCTATCATGTTCCCTAATTTTTTATTATGTCCACATCCTGGTCCCCATCTTGGACATCATAACAAACGTGCACTTTTTTGTTTAATTTACACATTGGACCATAGGAAAAATGACACTACAGCTACAGAGGTGACCGTCTGATAGCCCAGCTCGACTATCCATCTCTACTGAAGACCCTTTCAGCTTTTTGAGAGTTGGGTGGAGGACATCATCTCTGAAAATAGGGTCCCACAGCTGCACCCCATCAGTGTGAGCAGGACTCTTAGGACTCTTAGAAGAGTTAATGCTCTGAGACCATGGGGGCGCTTAGCCCCCTCTCTTCGTCACTGAGGATGATTTCATTTTTCAGGGATTAGAGAGGGTGGTCCTTGTGGTGAACTGCAGGTATGGAGAGCTGTTGTCATCGTATTAGATAGATAAGAATGATTATATGTATTGTAGAAATGTCTCCTATCATGTTCCCTAATTTTTTATTATGTCCACATCCTGGTCCCCATCTTGGACATCATAACAAACGTGCACTTTTTTGTTTAATTTACACATTGGACCATAGGAAAAATGACACTACAGCTACAGAGGTGACCGTCTGATAGCCCAGCTCGACTATCCATCTCTACTGAAGACCCTTTCAGCTTTTTGAGAGTTGGGTGGAGGACATCATCTCTGAAAATAGGGTCCCACAGCTGCACCCCATCAGTGTGAGCAGGACTCTTAGGACTCTTAGAAGAGTTAATGCTCTGAGACCATGGGGGCGCTTAGCCCCCTCTCTTCGTCACTGAGGATGATTTCATTTTTCAGGGATTAGAGAGGGTGGTCCTTGTGGTGGACTGCAGGTATGGAGAGCTGTTGTCATCGTATTAGATAGATAAGAATGATTATATGTATTGTAGAAATGTCTCCTATCATGTTCCCTAATTTTTTATTATGTCCACATACTGGTCCCCATCTTGGACATCATAACAAACGTGCACTTTTTTGTTTAATTTACACATTGGACCATAGGAAAAATGACACTACAGCTACAGAGGTGACCGTCTGATAGCCCAGCTCGACTATCCATCTCTACTGAAGACCCTTTCAGCTTTTTGAGAGTTGGGTGGAGGACATCATCTCTGAAAATAGGGTCCCACAGCTGCACCCCATCAGTGTGAGCAGGACTCTTAGGACTCTTAGAAGAGTCAATGCTCTGAGACCATGGGGGGCGCTTAGCCCCCTCTCTTCGTCACTGAGGATGATTTCATTTTTCAGGGATTAGAGAGGGTGGTCCTTGTGGTGGACTGCAGGTATGGAGAGCTGTTGTCATCGTATTAAATAGATAAGAATGATTATATGTATTGTAGAAATGTCTCCTATCATGTTCCCTAATTTTTTATTATGTCCACATCCTGGTCCCCATCTTGGACATCATAACAAACGTGCACTTTTTTGTTTAATTTACACATTGGACCATAGGAAAAATGACACTACAGCTACAGAGGTGACCGTCTGATAGCCCAGCTCGACAATCCATCTCTACTGAAGACCCTTTCAGCTTTTTGAGAGTTGGGTGGAGAACATCATCTCTGAAAATAGGGTCCCACAGCTGCACCCCATCAGTGTGAGCAGGACTCTTAGGACTCTTAGAAGAGTCAATGTTTTGAGACCATGGGGGGCGCTTAGCCCCCTCTCTTCGTCACTGAGGATGATTTCACTTTTCAGGGAATAGAGAGGGTGGTCCTTGTGGTGGACTGCAAGTATGGAGAGCTGTTGTCATCGTATTAGATAGATAAGAATGATTATATGTATTGTAGAAATGTCTCCTATCATGTTCCCTATTTTTTTATTATGTCCACATCCTGGTCCCCATCTTGGAAATCATAACAAACGTGCACTTTTTTGTTTAATTTACACATTGGACCATAGGAAAAATGACACTACAGCTACAGAGGTGACCGTCTGGTAGCCCAGCTCGACTATCCATCTCTACTGAAGACCCTTTCAGCTTTTTGAGAGTTGGGTGGAGGACATCATCTCTGAAAATAGGGTCCCACAGCTGCACCCCATCAGTGTGAGCAGGACTCTTAGGACTCTTAGAAGAGTCAATGTTTTGAGACCATGGGGGGCGCTTAGCCCCCTCTCTTCGTCACTGAGGATGATTTCATTTTTCAGGGATTAGAGAGAGTGGTCCTTGTGGTGGACTGCAGGTATGGAGAGCTGTTGTCATCGTATTAGATAGATAAGAATGATTATATGTATTGTAGAAATGTCTCCTATCATGTTCCCTAATTTTTTATTATGTCCACATCCTGGTCCCCATCTTGGACATCATAACAAACGTGCACTTTTTTGTTTAATTTACACATTGGACCATAGGAAAAATGACACTACAGCTACAGAGGTGACCGTCTGATAGCCCAGCTCGACTATCCATCTCTACTGAAGACCCTTTCAGCTTTTTGAGAGTTGGGTGGAGGACATCATCTCTTAAAATAGGGTCCCACAGCTGCACCCCATCATTGTAAGCAGGACTCTTAGGACTCTTAGAAGAGTCAATGCTCTAAAACCATGGGGGGCGCTTAGCCCCCTCTCTTCGTCCCTGAGGATGATTTCATTTTTCAGGGATTAGAGAGGGTGGTCCTTGTGGTGGACTGCAGGTATGGAGAGCTGTTGTCATCGTATTAAATAGATAAGAATGATTATATGTATTGTAGAAATGTCTCCTATCATGTTCCCTAATTTTTTATTATGTCCACATCCTGGTCCCCATCTTGGACATCATAACAAACGTGCACTTTTTTGTTTAATTTACACATTGGACCATAGGAAAAATGACACTACAGCTACAGAGGTGACCGTCTGATAGCCCAGCTCGACTATCCATCTCTACTGAAGACCCTTTCAGCTTTTTGAGAGTTGGGTGGAGGACATCATCTCTGAAAATAGGGTCCCACAGCTGCACCCCATCAGTGTGAGCAGGACTCTTAGGACTCTTAGAAGCGTTAATGCTCTGAGACCATGGGGGCGCTTAGCCCCCTCTCTTCGTCACTGAGGATGATTTCATTTTTCAGGGATTAGAGAGGGTGGTCCTTGTGGTGGACTGCAGGTATGGAGAGCTGTTGTCATCGTATTAGATAGATAAGAATGATTATATGTATTGTAGAAATGTCTCCTATCATGTTCCCTAATTTTTTATTATGTCCACATCCAGGTCCCCATCTTGGACATCAAAACAAACGTGCACTTTTTTGTTTAATTTACACATTGGACCATAGGAAAAATGACACTACAGCTACAGAGGTGACCGTCTGATAGCCCAGCTCGACTATCCATCTCTACTGAAGACCCTTTCAGCTTCTTGAGAGTTGGGTGGAGGACATCATCTCTTAAAATAGGGTCCCACAGCTGAACCCCATCAGTGTAAGCAGGACTCTTAGGACTCTTAGAAGAGTCAATGCTCTAAAACCATGGGGGGCGCTTAGCCCCCTCTCTTCGTCCCTGAGGATGATTTCATTTTTCAGGGATTAGAGAGGGTGGTCCTTGTGGTGGACTGCAGGTATGGAGAGCTGTTGTCATCGTATTAGATAGATAAGAATGATTATATGTATTGTAGAAATGTCTCCTATCATGTTCCCTAATTTTTTATTATGTCCACATCCTGGTCCCCATCTTGGACATCATAACAAACGTGCACTTTTTTGTTTAATTTACACATTGGACCATAGGAAAAATGACACTACAGCTACAGAGGTGACAGTCTGATAGCCCAGCTCGAGTATCCATCTCTACTGAAGACCCTTTCAGCTTTTTGAGAGTTGGGTGGAGGACATCATCTCTGAAAATAGGGTCCCACAGCTGCACCCCATCAGTGTGAGCAGGACTCTTAGGACTCTTAGAAGAGTCAATGCTCTGAGACCATTGGGGGCACTTAGCCCCCTCTCTTCATCACTGAGGATGATTTCATTTTTCAGGGATTAGAGAGGGTGGTCCTTGTGGTGGACTGCAGGTATGGAGAGCTGTTGTCATCGTATTAGATAGATAAGAATGATTATATGTATTGTAGAAATGTCTCCTATAATGTTCCCTAATTTTTTATTATGTCCACATCCTGGTCCCCATCTTGGACATCATAACAAACGTGCACTTTTTTGTTTAATTTACACATTGGACCATAGGGAAAATGAAACTACAGCTACAGAGGTGACCGTCTGATAGCCCAGCTCGACTATCCATCTCTACTGAAGAACCTTTCAGCTTTTTGAGAGTTGGGTGGAGGACATCATCTCTAAAAATAGGGTCCCACAGCTGCACCCCATCAGTGTGAGCAGGACTCTTAGGACTCTTAGACCCTTTCAGCTTTTTGAGAGTTGGGTGGAGGACATCATCTCTGAAAATAGGGTCCCACAGCTGCACCCCATCAGTGTGAGCAGGACTCTTAGGACTCTTAGAAGAGTCAATGCTCTGAGACCATTGGGGGCACTTAGCCCCCTCTCTTCATCACTGAGGATGATTTCATTTTTCAGGGATTAGAGAGGGTGGTCCTTGTGGTGGACTGCAGATATGGAGAGCTGTTATCATCGTATTAGATAGATAAGAATGATTATATGTATTGTAGAAATGTCTCCTATCATGTTCCCTAATTTTTTATTATGTCCACATCCTGGTCCCCATCTTGGACATCATAACAAACGTGCACTTTTTTGTTTAATTTACACATTGGACCATAGGAAAAATGACACTACAGCTACAGAGGTGACCGTCTGATAGCCCAGCTCGACTATCCATCTCTACTGAAGACCCTTTCAGCTTTTTGAGAGTTGGGTGGAGGACATCATCTCTGAAAATAGGGTCCCACAGCTGCACCCCATTAGTGTGAGCAGGACTCTTAGGACTCTTAGAAGAGTCAATGCTCTGAGACCATGGGGGGCGCTTAGCCCCCTCTCTTCGTCACTGAGTATGATTTCATTTTTCAGGGATTAGAGAGGGTGGTCCTTGTAGTGGACTGCAGGTATGGAGAGCTGTTGTCATCGTATTAAATAGATAAGAATGATTATATGTATTGTAGAAATGTCTCCTATCATGTTCCCTAATTTTTTATTATGTCCACATCCTGGTCCCCATCTTGGACATCATAACAAACGTGCACTTTTTTGTTTAATTTACACATTGGACCATAGGAAAAATGACACTACAGCTACAGAGGTGACCGTCTGATAGCCCAGCTCGACTATCCATCTCTACTGAAGACCCTTTCAGCTTTTTGAGAGTTGGGTGGAGAACATCATCTCTGAAAATAGGGTCCCACAGCTGCACCCCATCAGTGTGAGCAGGACTCTTAGGACTCTTAGAAGAGTCAATGCTCTGAGACCATGGGGGGCGCTTAGCCCCCTCTCCTCGTCACTGAGGATGATTTCACTTTTTAGGGAATAGAGAGGGTGGTCCTTGTGGTGGACTGCAGGTATGGAGAGCTGTTGTCATCGTATTAGATAGATAAGAATGATTATATGTATTGTAGAAATGTCTCCTAACATGTTCCCTATTTTTTTATTATGTCCACATCCTGGTCCCCATCTTGGAAATCATAACAAACGTGCACTTTTTTGTTTAATTTACAAATTGGACCATAGGAAAAATGACACTACAGCTACAGAGGTGACCGTCTGATAGCCCAGCTCGACTATCCATCTCTACTGAAGACCCTTTCAGCTTTTTGAGAGTTGGGTGGAGGACTTCATCTCTGAAAATAGGGTCCCACAGCTTCACCCCATCAGTGTGAGCAGGAATCGTAGGACTCTTAGAAGAGTCAATGCTCTGAGACCATGGGGGGCGCTTAGCCCCCTCTCTTCGTCACTGAGGATGATTTCATTTTTCAGGGATTAGAGAAAGTGGTCCTTGTGGTGGACTGCAGGTATGGAGAGCTGTTGTGATCGTATTAGATAGATAAGAATGATTATATGTATTGTAGAAATGTCTTCAGTAGAGATGGATAGTCGAGCTGGGCTATCAGACGGTCACCTCTGTAGCTGTAGTGTCATTTTTCCTATGGTCCAATGTGTAAATTAAACAAAAAAGTGCACGTTTGTTATGATGTCCAAGATGGGGACCAGGATGTGGACATAATAAAAAATTAGGGAACATGATAGGAGACATTTCTACAATACATATAATCATTCTTATCTATCTAATACGATGACAACAGCTCTCCATACCTGCAGTCCACCACAAGGACCACCCTCTCTAATCCCTGAAAAATGAAATCATCCTCAGTGACGAAGAGAGGGGGCTAAGCGCCCCCATGGTCTCAGAGCATTAACTCTTCTAAGAGTCCTAAGGGCATTTCGCGCATAAATGAAATGATCACATTTTTCTCCAAAACTATAACAGATGCAAGCTTGTCCTGTTTGGTGGAGATAATATTTAATAAAATAAGTAGAAACCTAGTAAAAGTTTTGTTTGTTTATATTGCAATCCTGAGATAATCGTCTCCATGCTCCAAATCCATTTTAAAGCCATTTCAAAGGCATTTCACGCATAAATGAAATGATCACATTTTTCTCCAAAACTATAACACATGCAAGCTTGTCCTGTTTGGTGGAGATGATATTTAATAAAATAAGTAGAAATCCACTAAAAGTTTTGTTTGGTTATCTTGTAATCCCAAGATAATCGTCTCCATGCTCCAAATCCATTTTAAAGCCATTTTTAAGGCATTTCGCGCATAAATGAAATGATCACATTTTTCTCCAAAACTATAACAGATGCAAGCTTGTCCTGTTTGGTGGAGATAATATTTAATAAAATAAGTAGAAATCTACTAAAAGTTTTGTTTGTTTATATTGCCATCCTGAGATAATCGTCTCCATGCTCCAAATCCATTTTAAAGCCATTTCAAAGGCATTTTGCGCATAAATGAAATGATCACATTTTTCTCCAAAACTATAACACATGCAAGCTTGTCCTGTTTGGTGGAGATGATATTTGGTAAAATAAGTAGAAATCCGCTAAAAGTTTTGTTTGGTTATCTTGCAATCCCGAGATAATCGTCTCCATGCTCCAAATCTATTTTAAAGCCATTTCAAAGGCATTGTGCGCATAAATGAAATTATCACATTTTTCTCCAAAACTATAACAGATGCAAGCTTGTCCTGTTTGGTGGGGATAATATTTAATAAAATAAGTAGAAATCCACTAAAAGTTTTGTTTGGTTATCTTGCAATCCCGAGATAATCGTCTCCATGCTCCAAATCCATTTTAAAGCCATTTTTAAGGCATTTCGCGCATAAATGAAATGATCACATTTTTCTCCAAAACTATAACAGATGGAAGCTCGTCCTGTTTGGAGGGGATAATATTTAATAAAATAAGTAGAAATCCACTAAAAGTTTTGTTTGGTTATCTTGCAATCCCGAGATAATCGTCTCCATGCTTCAAATGCATTTAAAAGCCATTTTGAAGGCATTTCGCGCATAAATGAAATGATCACATTTTTCTTCAAAACTAAAACAGATGCAAGCTTGTCCTGTTTGGTAGAGATGATATTTAATAAAATATGTAGAAATCCACTAAAAGTTTTGTTTGGTTTTCTTGCAATCCCGAGATAATCGTCTCCATGCTTCAATACTATTTTAAAGCCATTTTTAAGGCATTTCGCGCATACATGAAATGATCACATTTTTCTCCAAAACTATAACAGATGCAAGCTTGTCCTGTTTGGTGGAGATAATATTTAATAAAATAAGTAGAAACCTACTAAAAGTTTCGTTTGTTTATATTGCAATCCTGAGATAATCGTCTCCATGCTCCAAATCCATTTTAAAGCCATTTCAAAGGCATTTCGCGCATAAATGAAATGATCACATTTTTCTCCAAAACTATAACACATGCAAGCTTGTCCTGTTTGGTGGAGATGATATTTAATAAAATAAGTAGAAATCCACTAAAAGTTTTGTTTGGTTATCTTGCAATCCCAAGATAATCGTCTCCTTGCTCCAAATCCATTTTAAAGCCATTTTTAAGGCATTTCGCGCATAAATGAAATGATCACATTTTTCTCCAAAACTATAACAGATGCAAGCTTGTCCTGTTTGGTGGAGATAATATTTAATAAAATAGGTAGAAATCTACTAAAAGTTTCGTTTGTTTATATTGCAATCCTGAGATAATCGTCTCCATGCTCCAAATCCATTTTAAAGCCATTTCAAAGGCATTTCGCGCATAAATGAAATGATCACATTTTTCTCCAAAACTATAACAGATGCAAGCTTCTCCTGTTTGGTGGAGATGATATTTAATAAAATAAGTAGAAATCCACTAACAGATTTGTTTGGTTATCTTGCAATCCCGAGATAGTCGTCTCCATGCTCCAAATCCATTTTAAAGCCATCTTTAAGGCATTTCGCGCATAAATGAAATGATCACATTTTTCTCCAAAACTATAACAGATGCAAGCTTGTCCTGTTTGGTGGAGATGATATTTCATAAAATAAGTAGAAATCCACTAAAAGTTTTGTTTGGTTATCTTGCAATCCCGAGATAATCGTCTCCATGCTCCAAACTCTTTTTAAAGCCATTTTTAAGGCATTTCGCGCATAAATGAAATGATCACATTTTTCTCCAAAACTATAACAGATGCAAGCTTGTCCTGTTTGGTGGGGATAATATTTAATAAAATAAGTAGAAATCCACTAAAAGTTTTGTTTGGTTATCTTGCAATCCCAAGATAATCGTCTCCATGCTCCAAATCCATTTTAAAGCCATTTTTAAGGCATTTCGCGCATAAATGAAATGATCACATTTTTCTCCAAAACTATAACAGATGCAAGCTTGTCCTGTTTGGTGGAGATAATATTTAATAAAATAAGTAGAAATCTACTAAAAGTTTCGTTTGTTTATATTGCCATCCTGAGATAATCGTCTCCATGCTCCAAATCCATTTTAAAGCCATTTCAAAGGCATTTTGCGCATAAATGAAATGATCACATTTTTCTCCAAAACTATAACACATGCAAGCTTGTCCTGTTTGGTGGAGATGATATTTGGTAAAATAAGTAGAAATCCACTAAAAGTTTTGTTTGGTTATCTTGCAATCCCGAGATAATCGTCTCCATGCTCCAAATCTATTTTAAAGCCATTTCAAAGGCATTGTGCGCATAAATGAAATGATCACATTTTTCTCCAAAACTATAACAGATGCAAGCTTGTCCTGTTTGGAGGGGATGATATTTAATAAAATAATTAGAAATCCACTAAAAGTTTTGTTTGGTTATCTTGCAATCCCGAGATAATCGTCTCCATGCTTCAAAACCATTTTAAAGCCATTTTTAAGGCATTTCGCGCATAAATGAAATGATCACATTTTTCTCCAAAACTATAACAGATGCAAGCTTGTCCTGTTTGGTGGAGATAATATTTAATAAAATAAGTAGAAACCTACTAAAAGTTTCGTTTGTTTATATTGCAATCCTGAGATAATCGTCTCCATGCTCCAAATCCATTTTAAAGCCATTTCAAAGGCATTTCGCGCATAAATGAAATGATCACATTTTTCTCCAAAACTATAACACATGCAAGCTTGTCCTGTTTGGTGGAGATGATATTTAATAAAATAAGTAGAAATCCACTAAAAGTTTTATTTGGTTATCTTGCAATCCCAAGATAATCGTTTCCATGCTCCAAATCCATTTTAAAGCCATTTTTAAGGCATTTCGCGCATAAATGAAATGATCACATTTTCTCCAAAACTATAACAGATGCAAGCTTGTCCTGTTTGGAGGGGATGATATTTAATAAAATAATTAGAAATCCACAAAAAGTTGTGTTTGGTTATCTTGCAATCCCGAGATAATCGTCTCCATGCTTCAAAACCATTTTAAAGCCATTTTAAGGCATTTCGCGCATAAATGAAATGATCACATTTTTCTCCAAAACTATAACAGATGCAAGCTTGTCCTGTTTGGTGGAGATGATATTTAAAAAAATAATTAGAAATCCACTAAAAGTTTTGTTTGGTTATCTTGCAATCCCGAGATAATCGTCTCCATGCTTCAAATGCATTTAAAAGCCATTTTGAAGGCATTTCGCGCATAAATGAAATGATCACATTTTTCTTCAAAACTAAAACAGATGCAAGCTTGTCCTGTTTGGTAGAGATGATATTTAATAAAATATGTAGAAATCCACTAAAAGTTTTGTTTGGTTTTCTTGCAATCCCGAGATAATCGTCTCCATGCTTCAAAACTATTTTAAAGCCATTTTTAAGGCATTTCGCGCATACATGAAATGATCACATTTTTCTCCAAAACTATAACAGATGCAAGCTTGTCCTGTTTGGTGGAGATAATATTTAATAAAATAAGTAGAAACCTACTAAAAGTTTCGTTTGTTTATATTGCAATCCTGAGGTAATCGTCTCCATGCTCCAAATCCATTTTAAAGCCATTTCAAAGGCATTTCGCGCATAAATGAAATGATCACATTTTTCTCCAAAACTATAACACATGCAAGCTTGTCCTGTTTGGTGGAGATGATATTTAATAAAATAAGTAGAAATCCACTAAAAGTTTTGTTTGGTTATCTTGCAATCCCAAGATAATCGTCTCCTTGCTCCAAATCCATTTTAAAGCCATTTTTAAAGGCATTTCGCGCATAAATGAAATGATCACATTTTTCTCCAAAACTATAACAGATGCAAGCTTGTCCTGTTTGGTGGAGATAATATTTAATAAAATAGGTAGAAATCTACTAAAAGTTTCGTTTGTTTATATTGCAATCCTGAGATAATCGTCTCCATGCTCCAAATCCATTTTAAAGCCATTTCAAAGGCATTTCGCGCATAAATGAAATGATCACATTTTTCTCCAAAACTATAACAGATGCAAGCTTCTCCTGTTTGGTGGAGATGATATTTAATAAAATAAGTAGAAATCCACTAACAGATTTGTTTGGTTATCTTGCAATCCCGAGATAGTCGTCTCCATGCTCCAAATCCATTTTAAAGCCATCTTTAAGGCATTTCGCGCATAAATGAAATGATCACATTTTTCTCCAAAACTATAACAGATGCAAGCTTGTCCTGTTTGGTGGAGATGATATTTCATAAAATAAGTAGAAATCCACTAAAAGTTTTGTTTGGTTATCTTGCAATCCCGAGATAATCGTCTCCATGCTCCAAACCCTTTTTAAAGCCATTTTTAAGGCATTTCGTGCATAAATGAAATGATCACATTTTTCTCCAAAACTATAACAGATGCAAGCTTGTCCTGTTTGGTGGGGATAATATTTAATAAAATAAGTAGAAATCCACTAAAAGTTTTGTTTGGTTATCTTGCAATCCCAAGATAATCGTCTCCATGCTCCAAATCCATTTTAAAGCCATTTTTAAGGCATTTCGCGCATAAATGAAATGATCACATTTTTCTCCAAAACTATAACAGATGCAAGCTTGTCCTGTTTGGTGGAGATAATATTTAATAAAATAAGTAGAAATCTACTAAAAGTTTCGTTTGTTTATATTGCCATCCTGAGATAATCGTCTCCATGCTCCAAATCCATTTTAAAGCCATTTCAAAGGCATTTTGCGCATAAATGAAATGATCACATTTTTCTCCAAAACTATAACACATGCAAGCTTGTCCTGTTTGGTGGAGATGATATTTGGTAAAATAAGTAGAAATCCACTAAAAGTTTTGTTTGGTTATCTTGCAATCCCGAGATAATCGTCTCCATGCTCCAAATCTATTTTAAAGCCATTTCAAAGGCATTGTGCGCATAAATGAAATGATCACATTTTTCTCCAAAACTATAACAGATGCAAGCTTGTCCTGTTTGGAGGGGATGATATTTAATAAAATAATTAGAAATCCACTAAAAGTTTTGTTTGGTTATCTTGCAATCCCGAGATAATCGTCTCCATGCTTCAAAACCATTTTAAAGCCATTTTTAAGGCATTTCGCGCATAAATGAAATGATCACATTTTTCTCCAAAACTATAACAGATGCAAGCTTGTCCTGTTTGGTGGAGATAATATTTAATAAAATAAGTAGAAACCTACTAAAAGTTTCGTTTGTTTATATTGCAATCCTGAGATAATCGTCTCCATGCTCCAAATCCATTTTAAAGCCATTTCAAAGGCATTTCGCGCATAAATGAAATGATCACATTTTTCTCCAAAACTATAACACATGCAAGCTTGTCCTGTTTGGTGGAGATGATATTTAATAAAATAAGTAGAAATCCACTAAAAGTTTTATTTGGTTATCTTGCAATCCCAAGATAATCGTTTCCATGCTCCAAATCCATTTTAAAGCCATTTTTAAGGCATTTCGCGCATAAATGAAATGATCACATTTTTCTCCAAAACTATAACAGATGCAAGCTTGTCCTGTTTGGAGGGGATGATATTTAATAAAATAATTAGAAATCCACTAAAAGTTGTGTTTGGTTATCTTGCAATCCCGAGATAATCGTCTCCATGCTTCAATACCATTTTAAAGCCATTTTAAGGCATTTCGCGCATAAATGAAATGATCACATTTTTCTCCAAAACTATAACAGATGCAAGCTTGTCCTGTTTGGTGGAGATGATATTTAAAAAAAATAAGTAGAAATCCACTAAAAGTTTTGTTTGGTTATCTTGCAATCCCGAGATAATCGTCTCCGTGCTCCAAACCCTTTTTAAAGCCATTTTTAAGGCATTTCGCGCATAAATGAAATGATCACATTTTTCTCCAAAACTATAACAGATGCAAGCTTGTCCTGTTTGGTGGGGATAATATTTAATAAAATAAGTAGAAATCCACTAAAAGTTTTGTTTGGCGCCCCCCATGGTTTTAGAGCATTGACTCTTCTAAGAGTCCTAAGAGTCCTGCTTACACTGATGGGGTGCAGCTGTGGGACCCTATTTTAAGAGATGATGTCCTCCACCCAACTCTCAAAAAGCTGAAAGGGTCTTCAGTAGAGATGGATAGTCGAGCTGGGCTATCAGACGGTCACCTCTGTAGCTGTAGTGTCATTTTTCCTATGGTCCAATGTGTAAATTAAACAAAAAAGTGCACGTTTGTTATGATGTCCAAGATGGGGACCAGGATGTGGACATAATAAAAAATTAGGGAACATGATAGGAGACATTTCTACAATACATATAATCATTCTTATCTATCTAATACGATCACAACAGCTCTCCATTCCTGCAGTCCACCACAAGGACCACTCTCTCTAATCCCTGAAAAATGAAATCATCCTCAGTGACGAAGAGAGGGGGCTAAGCGCCCCCCATGGTCTCAGAGCATTGACTCTTCTAAGAGTCCTAAGAGTCCTGCTCACACTGATGGGGTGCAGCTGTGGGACCCTATTTTCAGAGATGATGTCCTCCACCCAACTCTCAAAAAGCTGAAAGGGTCTTCAGTAGAGATGGATAGTCGAGCTGGGCTATCAGACGGTCACCTCTGTAGCTGTAGTGTCATTTTTCCTATGGTCCAATGTGTAAATTAAACAAAAAAGTGCACGTTTATTATGATTTCCAAGATGGGGACCAGGATGTGGACATAATAAAAAAATAGGGAACATGATAGGAGACATTTCTACAATACATATAATCATTTTTATCTATCTAATACGATGACAACAGCTCTCCATACCTGCAGTCCACCACAAGGACCACCCTCTCTATTCCCTGAAAAGTGAAATCATCCTCAGTGACGAAGAGAGGGGGCTAAGCGCCCCTCATGGTCTCAGAGCATTGACTCTTCTAAGAGTCCTAAGAGTCCTGCTCACACTGATGGGGTGCAGCTGTGGGACCCTATTTTCAGAGATGATGTTCTCCACCAAACTCTCAAAAAGCTGAAAGGGTCTTCAGTAGAGATGGATAGTCGAGCTGGGCTATCAGACGGTCACCTCTGTACCTGTAGTGTCATTTTTCCTATGGTCCAATGTGTAAATTAAACAAAAAAGTGCACGTTTGTTATGATGTCCAAGATGGGGACCAGGATGTGGACATAATAAAAAATTAGGGAACATGATAGGAGACATTTCTACAATACATATAATAATTCTTATCTATTTAATACGATGACAACAGCTCTCCATACCTGCAGTCCACCACAAGGACCACCCTCTCTAATCCCTGAAAAATGAAATCATCCTCAGTGACGAAGAGAGGGGGCTAAGCGCCCCCCATGGTCTCAGAGCATTGACTCTTCTAAGAGTCCTAAGAGTCCTGCTCACACTGATGGGGTGCAGCTGTGGGACCCTATTTTCAGAGATGATGTCCTCCACCCAACTCTCAAAAAGCTGAAAGGGTCTTCAGTAGAGATGGATTGTCGAGCTGGGCTATCAGACGGTCACCTCTGTAGCTGTAGTGTCATTTTTCCTATGGTCCAATGTGTAAATTAAACAAAAAAGTGCACGTTTGTTATGATGTCCAAGATGGGGACCAGGATGTGGACATAATAAAAAATTAGGGAACATGATAGGAGACATTTCTACAATACATATAATCATTCTTATCTATCTAATACGATGACAACAGCTCTCCATACCTGCAGTCCACCACAAGGACCACCCTCTCTAATCCCTGAAAAATGAAATCATCCTCAGTGACGAAGAGAGGGGGCTAAGTGCCCCCAATGGTCTCAGAGCATTGACTCTTCTAAGAGTCCTAAGAGTCCTGCTCACACTGATGGGGTGCAGCTGTGGGACCCTATTTTCAGAGATGATGTCCTCCACCCAACTCTCAAAAAGCTGAAAGGGTCTTCAGTAGAGATGGATAGTCGAGCTGGGCTATCAGACGGTCACCTCTGTAGCTGTAGTGTCATTTTTCCTATGGTCCAATGTGTAAATTAAACAAAAAAGTGCACGTTTGTTATGATGTCCAAGATGGGGACCAGGATGTGGACATAATAAAAAATTAGGGAACATGATAGGAGACATTTCTACAATACATATAATCATTCTTATCTATCTAATACGATGACAACAGCTCTCCATACCTGCAGTCCACCACAAGGACCACCCTCTCTAATCCCTGAAAAATGAAATCATCCTCAGTGACGAAGAGAGGGGGCTAAGCGCCCCCATGGTCTCAGAGCATTAACTCTTCTAAGAGTCCTAAGAGTCCTGCTCACACTGATGGGGTGCAGCTGTGGGACCCTATTTTCAGAGATGATGTCCTCCACCCAACTCTCAAAAAGCTGAAAGGGTCTTCAGTAGAGATGGATAGTCGAGCTGGGCTATCAGACGGTCACCTCTGTAGCTGTAGTGTCATTTTTCCTATGGTCCAATGTGTAAATTAAACAAAAAAGTGCACGTTTTTTATGATGTCCAAGATGGGGACCAGGATGTGGACATAATAAAAAATTAGGGAACATGATAGGAGACATTTCTACAATACATATAATCATTCTTATCTATCTAATACGATGACAACAGCTCTCCATACCTGCAGTCCACCACAAGGACCACCCTCTCTAATCCCTGAAAAATGAAATCATCCTCAGTGACGAAGAGAGGGGGCCAAGCGCCCCCCATGGTACCAGAGCATTGACTCTTCTAAGAGTCCTAAGAGTCCTGCTCACACTGATGGGGTGAAGCTGTGGGACCCTATTTTCAGAGATGATGTCCTCCACCCAACTCTCAAAAAGCTGAAAGGGTCTTCAGTAGAGATGGATAGTCTAACTGGGCTATCAGACGGTCACCTCTGTAGCTGTAGTGTCATTTTTCCTATGGTCCAATGTGTAAATTAAACAAAAAAGTGCACGTTTGTTATGATGTCCAAGATGGGGACCAGGATGTGGACATAATAAGAAATTAGGGAACATGATAGGAGACATTTCTACAATACATATAATCATTCTTATCTATCTAATACGATGACAACAGCTCTCCATACCTGCAGTCCACCACAAGGACCACCCTCTCTAATCCCTGAAAAATGAAATCATCCTCAGTGACGAAGAGAGGGGGCTAAGTGCCCCCAATGGTCTCAGAGCATTGACTCTTCTAAGAGTCCTAAGAGTCCTGCTCACACTGATGGGGTGCAGCTGTGGGACCCTATTTTCAGAGATGATGTCCTCCACCCAACTCTCAAAAAGCTGAAAGGGTCTTCAGTAGAGATGGATAGTCGAGCTGGGCTATCAGACGGTCACCTCTGTAGCTGTAGTGTCATTTTTCCTATGGTCCAATGTGTAAATTAAACAAAAAAGTGCACGTTTGTTATGATGTCCAAGATGGGGACCAGGATGTGGACATAATAAAAAATTAGGGAACATGATAGGAGACATTTCTACAATACATATAATCATTCTTATCTATCTAATACGATGACAACAGCTCTCCATACCTGCAGTCCACCACAAGGACCACCCTCTCTAATCCCTGAAAAATGAAATCATCCTCAGTGACGAAGAGAGGGGGCTAAGCGCCCCCATGGTCTCAGAGCATTAACTCTTCTAAGAGTCCTAAGAGTCCTGCTCACACTGATGGGGTGCAGCTGTGGGACCCTATTTTCAGAGATGATGTCCTCCACCCAACTCTCAAAAAGCTGAAAGGGTCTTCAGTAGAGATGGATAGTCGAGCTGGGCTATCAGACGGTCACCTCTGTAGCTGTAGTGTCATTTTTCCTATGGTCCAATGTGTAAATTAAACAAAAAAGTGCACGTTTGTTATGATGTCCAAGATGGGGACCAGGATGTGGACATAATAAAAAATTAGGGAACATGATAGGAGACATTTCTACAATACATATAATCATTCTTATCTATCTAATACGATGACAACAGCTCTCCATACCTGCAGTCCACCACAAGGACCACCCTCTCTAATCCCTGAAAAATGAAATCATCCTCAGTGACGAAGAGAGGGGGCCAAGCGCCCCCCATGGTACCAGAGCATTGACTCTTCTAAGAGTCCTAAGAGTCCTGCTCACACTGATGGGGTGAAGCTGTGGGACCCTATTTTCAGAGATGATGTCCTCCACCCAACTCTCAAAAAGCTGAAAGGGTCTTCAGTAGAGATGGATAGTCGAGCTGGGCTATCAGACGGTCACCTCTGTAGCTGTAGTGTCATTTTTCCTATGGTCCAATGTGTAAATTAAACAAAAAAGTGCACGTTTGTAATGATGTCCAAGATGGGGACCAGGATGTGGACATAATAAGAAATTAGGGAACATGATAGGAGACATTTCTACAATACATATAATCATTCTTATCTATCTAATACGATGACAACAGCTCTCCATACCTGCAGTCCACCACAAGGACCACCCTCTCTAATCCCTGAAAAATGAAATCATCCTCAGGGACGAAGAGAGGGGGCTAAGCGCCCCCCATGGATTTAGAGCATTGACTCTTCTAAGAGTCCTAAGAGTCCTGCTTACACTGATGGGGTGCAGCTGTGGGACCCTATTTTCAGAGATGATGTCCTCCACCCAACTCTCAAAAAGCTGAAAGGGTCTTCAGTAGAGATGGATAGTCGAGCTGGGCTATCAGACGGTCACCTCTGTAGCTGTAGTGTCATTTTTCCTATGGTCCAATGTGTAAATTAAACAAAAAAGTGCACGTTTGTTATGATGTTCAAGATGGGGACCAGGATGTGGACATAATAAAAAATTAGGGAACATGATAGGAGACATTTCTACAATACATATAATCATTCTTATCTATCTAATACGATCACAACAGCTCTCCATACCTGCAGTCCACCACAAGGACCACTCTCTCTAATCCCTGAAAAATTAAATCATCCTCAGTGACGAAGAGAGGGGGCTAAGCGCCCCCCATGGTCTCAGAGCATTGACTCTTCTAAGAGTCCTAAGAGTCCTGCTCACACTGATGGGGTGCAGCTGTGGGACCCTATTTTCAGAGATGATGTTCTCTACCCAACTCTCAAAAAGCTGAAAGGGTCTTCAGTAGAGATGGATAGTCGAGCTGGGCTATCAGACGGTCACCTCTGTAGCTGTAGTTTCATTTTTCCTATGGTCCAATGTGTAAATTAAACAAAAAAGTGCACGTTTGTTATGATGTCCAAGATGGGGACCAGGATGTGGACATAATAAAAAATTAGGGAACATGATAGGAGACATTTCTACAATACATATAATCATTCTTATCTATTTAATACGATGACAACAGCTCTCCATACCTGCAGTCCACCACAAGGACCACCCTCTCTAATCCCTGAAAAATGAAATCATCCTCAGTGACGAAGAGAGGGGGCTAAGCGCCCCCCATGGTCTCAGAGCATTGACTCTTCTAAGAGTCCTAAGAGTCCTGCTCACACTGATGGGGTGCAGCTGTGGGACCCTATTTTCAGAGATGATGTCCTCCACCCAACTCTCAAAAAGCTGAAAGGGTCTTCAGTAGAGATGGATAGTCGAGCTGGGCTATCAGACGGTCACCTCTGTAGCTGTAGTGTCATTTTTCCTATGGTCCAATGTGTAAATTAAACAAAAAAGTGCACGTTTGTTATGATTTCCAAGATGGGGACCAGGATGTGGACATAATAAAAAAATAGGGAACATGATAGGAGACATTTCTACAATACATATAATCATTCTTATCTATCTAATACGATGACAACAGCTCTCCATACCTGCAGTCCACCACAAGGACCACCCTCTCTATTCCCTGAAAAGTGAAATCATCCTCAGTGACGAAGAGAGGGGGCTAAGCGCCCCCCATGGTCTCAGAGCATTGACTCTTCTAAGAGTCCTAAGAGTCCTGCTCACACTGATGGGGTGCAGCTGTGGGACCCTATTTTCAGAGATGATGTCCTCCACCCAACTCTCAAAAAGCTGAAAGGGTCTTCAGTAGAGATGGATAGTCGAGCTGGGCTATCAGACGGTCACCTCTGTAGCTGTAGTGTCATTTTTCCTATGGTCCAATGTGTAAATTAAACAAAAAAGTGCACGTT
The DNA here is from genome assembly GCF_048569485.1 of Anomaloglossus baeobatrachus. NCBI lineage: Eukaryota > Metazoa > Chordata > Amphibia > Anura > Aromobatidae > Anomaloglossus > Anomaloglossus baeobatrachus. The sequence goes on along the minus strand of NW_027442427.1, from coordinate 53,031 downwards.
TGTTATGATGTCCAAGATGGGGACCAGGATGTGGACATAATAAAAAATTAGGGAACATGATAGGAGACATTTCTACAATACATATAATCATTCTTATCTATCTAATACGATGACAACAGCTCTCCATATCTGCAGTCCACCACAAGGACCACCCTCTCTAATCCCTGAAAAATGAAATCATCCTCAGTGATGAAGAGAGGGGGCTAAGTGCCCCCAATGGTCTCAGAGCATTGACTCTTCTAAGAGTCCTAAGAGTCCTGCTCACACTGATGGGGTGCAGCTGTGGGACCCTATTTTCAGAGATGATGTCCTCCACCCAACTCTCAAAAAGCTGAAAGGGTCTTCAGTAGAGATGGATAGTCGAGCTGGGCTATCAGACGGTCACCTCTGTAGCTGTAGTGTCATTTTTCCTATGGTCCAATGTGTAAATTAAACAAAAAAGTGCACGTTTGTTATGATGTCCAAGATGGGGACCAGGATGTGGACATAATAAAAAATTAGGGAACATGATAGGAGACATTTCTACAATACATATAATCATTCTTATCTATCTAATACGATGACAACAGCTCTCCATACCTGCAGTCCACCACAAGGACCACCCTCTCTAATCCCTGAAAAATGAAATCATCCTCAGGGACGAAGAGAGGGGGCTAAGCGCCCCCCATGGTTTTAGAGCATTGACTCTTCTAAGAGTCCTAAGAGTCCTGCTTACACTGATGGGGTGCAGCTGTGGGACCCTATTTTAAGAGATGATGTCCTCCACCCAACTCTCAAAAAGCTGAAAGGGTCTTCAGTAGAGATGGATAGTCGAGCTGGGCTATCAGACGGTCACCTCTGTAGCTGTAGTGTCATTTTTCCTATGGTCCAATGTGTAAATTAAACAAAAAAGTGCACGTTTGTTATGATGTCCAAGATGGGGACCAGGATGTGGACATAATAAAAAATTAGGGAACATGATAGGAGACATTTCTACAATACATATAATCATTCTTATCTATCTAATACGATGACAACAGCTCTCCATACCTGCAGTCCACCACAAGGACCACCCTCTCTAATCCCTGAAAAATGAAATCATCCTCAGTGACGAAGAGAGGGGGCTAAGCGCCCCCATGGTCTCAGAGCATTAACTCTTCTAAGAGTCCTAAGAGTCCTGCTCACACTGATGGGGTGCAGCTGTGGGACCCTATTTTCAGAGATGATGTCCTCCACCCAACTCTCAAAAAGCTGAAAGGGTCTTCAGTAGAGATGGATAGTCGAGCTGGGCTATCAGACGGTCACCTCTGTAGCTGTAGTGTCATTTTTCCTATGGTCCAATGTGTAAATTAAACAAAAAAGTGCACGTTTGTTATGATGTCCAAGATGGGGACCAGGATGTGGACATAATAAAAAATTAGGGAACATGATAGGAGACATTTCTACAATACATATAATCATTCTTATCTATCTAATACGATCACAACAGCTCTCCATACCTGCAGTCCACCACAAGGACCACTCTCTCTAATCCCTGAAAAATGAAATCATCCTCAGTGACGAAGAGAGGGGGCTAAGCGCCCCCCATGGTCTCAAAACATTGACTCTTCTAAGAGTCCTAAGAGTCCTGCTCACACTGATGGGGTGCAGCTGTGGGACCCTATTTTCAGAGATGATGTCCTCCACCCAACTCTCAAAAAGCTGAAAGGGTCTTCAGTAGAGATGGATAGTCGAGCTGGGCTATCAGACGGTCACCTCTGTAGCTGTAGTGTCATTTTTCCTATGGTCCAATGTGTAAATTAAACAAAAAAGTGCACGTTTGTTATGATGTCCAAGATGGGGACCAGGATGTGGACATAATAAAAAATTAGGGAACATGATAGGAGACATTTCTACAATACATATAATCATTCTTATCTATCTAATACGATGACAACAGCTCTCCATACCTGCAGTCCACCACAAGGACCACCCTCTCTAATCCCTGAAAAATGAAATCATCCTCAGGGACGAAGAGAGGGGGCTAAGCGCCCCCCATGGTTTTAGAGCATTGACTCTTCTAAGAGTCCTAAGAGTCCTGCTTACACTGATGGGGTGCAGCTGTGGGACCCTATTTTAAGAGATGATGTCCTCCACCCAACTCTCAAAAAGCTGAAAGGGTCTTCAGTAGAGATGGATAGTCGAGCTGGGCTATCAGACGGTCACCTCTGTAGCTGTAGTGTCATTTTTCCTATGGTCCAATGTGTAAATTAAACAAAAAAGTGCACGTTTGTTATGATGTCCAAGATGGGGACCAGGATGTGGACATAATAAAAAATTAGGGAACATGATAGGAGACATTTCTACAATACATATAATCATTCTTATCTATCTAATACGATGACAACAGCTCTCCATACCTGCAGTCCACCACAAGGACCACCCTCTCTAATCCCTGAAAAATGAAATCATCCTCAGTGACGAAGAGAGGGGGCTAAGCGCCCCCATGGTCTCAGAGCATTAACTCTTCTAAGAGTCCTAAGAGTCCTGCTCACACTGATGGGGTGCAGCTGTGGGACCCTATTTTCAGAGATGATGTCCTCCACCCAACTCTCAAAAAGCTGAAAGGGTCTTCAGTAGAGATGGATAGTCGAGCTGGGCTATCAGACGGTCACCTCTGTAGCTGTAGTGTCATTTTTCCTATGGTCCAATGTGTAAATTAAACAAAAAAGTGCACGTTTGTTATGATGTCCAAGATGGGGACCAGGATGTGGACATAATAAAAAATTAGGGAACATGATAGGAGACATTTCTACAATACATATAATCATTCTTATCTATCTAATACGATCACAACAGCTCTCCATACCTGCAGTCCACCACAAGGACCACTCTCTCTAATCCCTGAAAAATGAAATCATCCTCAGTGACGAAGAGAGGGGGCTAAGCGCCCCCCATGGTCTCAAAACATTGACTCTTCTAAGAGTCCTAAGAGTCCTGCTCACACTGATGGGGTGCAGCTGTGGGACCCTATTTTCAGAGATTATGTCCTCCACCCAACTCTCAAAAAGCTGAAAGGGTCTTCAGTAGAGATGGATAGTCGAGCTGGGCTACCAAACGGTCACCTCTGTAGCTGTAGTGTCATTTTTCCTATGGTCCAATGTGTAAATTAAACAAAAAGTGCACGTTTGTTATGATTTCCAAGATGGGGACCAGGATGTGGACATAATAAAAAAATAGGGAACATGATAGGAGACATTTCTACAATACATATAATCATTCTTATCTATCTAATACGATGACAACAGCTCTCCATACCTGCAGTCCACCACAAGGACCACTCTCTCTAATCCCTGAAAAATGAAATCATCCTCAGTGACGAAGAGAGGGGGCTAAGCGCCCCCCATGGTCTCAAAACATTGACTCTTCTAAGAGTCCTAAGAGTCCTGCTCACACTGATGGGGTGCAGCTGTGGGACCCTATTTTCAGAGATGATGTCCTCCACCCAACTCTCAAAAAGCTGAAAGGGTCTTCAGTAGAGATGGATAGTCGAGCTGGGCTACCAGACGGTCACCTCTGTAGCTGTAGTGTCATTTTTCCTATGGTCCAATGTGTAAATTAAACAAAAAGTGCACGTTTGTTATGATTTCCAAGATGGGGACCAGGATGTGGACATAATAAAAAAATAGGGAACATGATAGGAGACATTTCTACAATACATATAATCATTCTTATCTATCTAATACGATGACAACAGCTCTCCATACCTGCAGTCCACCACAAGGACCACCCTCTCTATTCCCTGAAAAGTGAAATCATCCTCAGTGACGAAGAGAGGGGGCTAAGCGCCCCCCATGGTCTCAAAACATTGACTCTTCTAAGAGTCCTAAGAGTCCTGCTCACACTGATGGGGTGCAGCTGTGGGACCCTATTTTCAGAGATGATGTTCTCCACCCAACTCTCAAAAAGCTGAAAGGGTCTTCAGTAGAGATGGATAGTCGAGCTGGGCTATCAGACGGTCACCTCTGTAGCTGTAGTGTCATTTTTCCTATGGTCCAATGTGTAAATTAAACAAAAAAGTGCACGTTTGTTATGATGTCCAAGATGGGGACCAGGATGTGGACATAATAAAAAATTAGGGAACATGATAGGAGACATTTCTACAATACATATAATCATTCTTATCTATTTAATACGATGACAACAGCTCTCCATACCTGCAGTCCACCACAAGGACCACCCTCTCTAATCCCTGAAAAATGAAATCATCCTCAGTGACGAAGAGAGGGGGCTAAGCGCCCCCCATGGTCTCAGAGCATTGACTCTTCTAAGAGTCCTAAGAGTCCTGCTCACACTGATGGGGTGCAGCTGTGGGACCCTATTTTCAGAGATGATGTCCTCCACCCAACTCTCAAAAAGCTGAAAGGGTCTTCAGTAGAGATGGATTGTCGAGCTGGGCTATCAGACGGTCACCTCTGTAGCTGTAGTGTCATTTTTCCTATGGTCCAATGTGTAAATTAAACAAAAAAGTGCACGTTTGTTATGATGTCCAAGATGGGGACCAGGATGTGGACATAATAAAAAATTAGGGAACATGATAGGAGACATTTCTACAATACATATAATCATTCTTATCTATCTAATACGATGATAACAGCTCTCCATACCTGCAGTCCACCACAAGGACCACCCTCTCTAATCCCTGAAAAATGAAATCATCCTCAGTGACGAAGAGAGGGGGCTAAGTGCCCCCAATGGTCTCAGAGCATTGACTCTTCTAAGAGTCCTAAGAGTCCTGCTCACACTGATGGGGTGCAGCTGTGGGACCCTATTTTCAGAGATGATGTCCTCCACCCAACTCTCAAAAAGCTGAAAGGGTCTTCAGTAGAGATGGATAGTCGAGCTGGGCTATCAGACGGTCACCTCTGTAGCTGTAGTGTCATTTTTCCTATGGTCAAATGTGTAAATTAAACAAAAAAGTGCACGTTTGTTATGATGTCCAAGATGGGGACCAGGATGTGGACATAATAAAAAATTAGGGAACATGATAGGAGACATTTCTGAAATACATATAATCATTCTTATCTATCTAATACGATGACAACAGCTCTCCATACCTGCAGTCCACCACAAGGACCACCCTCTCTAATCCCTGAAAAATGAAATCATCCTCAGTGACGAAGAGAGGGGGCTAAGCGCCCCCATGGTCTCAGAGCATTAACTCTTCTAAGAGTCCTAAGAGTCCTGCTCACACTGATGGGGTGCAGCTGTGGGACCCTATTTTCAGAGATGATGTCCTCCACCCAACTCTCAAAAAGCTGAAAGGGTCTTCAGTAGAGATGGATGGTCGAGCTGGGCTATCAGACGGTCACCTCTGTAGCTGTAGTGTCATTTTTCCTATGGTCCAATGTGTAAATTAAACAAAAAAGTGCACGTTTGTTATGATGTCCAAGATGGGGACCAGGATGTGGACATAATAAAAAATTAGGGAACATGATAGGAGACATTTCTACAATACATATAATCATTCTTATCTATCTAATACGATGACAACAGCTCTACATACCTGCAGTCCACCACAAGGACCACCCTCTCTAATCCCTGAAAAATGAAATCATCCTCAGTGACGAAGAGAGGGGGCCAAGCGCCCCCCATGGTACCAGAGCATTGACTCTTCTAAGAGTCCTAAGAGTCCTGCTCACACTGATGGGGTGAAGCTGTGGGACCCTATTTTCAGAGATGATGTCCTCCACCCAACTCTCAAAAAGCTGAAAGGGTCTTCAGTAGAGATGGATAGTCGAGCTGGGCTATCAGACGGTCACCTCTGTAGCTGTAGTGTCATTTTTCCTATGGTCCAATGTGTAAATTAAACAAAAAAGTGCACGTTTGTTATGATGTCCAAGATGGGGACCAGGATGTGGACATAATAAAAAATTAGGGAACATGATAGGAGACATTTCTACAATACATATAATCATTCTTATCTATCTAATACGATGATAACAGCTCTCCATACCTGCAGTCCACCACAAGGACCACCCTCTCTAAACCCTGAAAAATGAAATCATCCTCAGTGACGAAGAGAGGGGGCTCAGTGCCCCCAATGGTCTCAGAGCATTGACTCTTCTAAGAGTCTTAAGAGTCCTGCTCACACTGATGGGGTGCAGCTGTGGGACCCTATTTTCAGAGATGATGTCCTCCACCCAACTCTCAAAATGCTGAAAGGGTCTTCAGTAGAGATGGATAGTCGAGCTGGGCTATCAGACGGTCACCTCTGTAGCTGTAGTGTCATTTTTCCTATGGTCCAATGTGTAAATTAAACAAAAAAGTGCACGTTTGTTATGATGTCCAAGATGGGGACCAGGATGTGGACATAATAAAAAATTAGGGAACATGATAGGAGACATTTCTACAATACATATAATCATTCTTGTCTATCTAATACGATGACAACAGCTCTCCATACCTGCAGTCCACCACAAGGACCACCCTCTCTAATCCCTGAAAAATGAAATCATCCTCAGTGACGAAGAGAGGGGGCTAAGCGCCCCTATGGTCTCAGAGCATTAACTCTTCTGAGAGTCCTAAGAGTCCTGCTCACACTGATGGGGTGCAGCTGTGGGACCCTATTTTCAGAGATGATGTCCTCCACCCAACTCTCAAAAAGCTGAAAGGGTCTTCAGTAGAGATGGATAGTCGAGCTGGGCTATCAGACGGTCACCTCTGTAGCTGTAGTGTCATTTTTCCTATGGTCCAATGTGGAAATTAAACAAAAAAGTGCACGTTTGTTATGATGTCCAAGATGGGGACCAGGATGTGGACATAATAAAAAATTAGGGAACATGATAGGAGACATTTCTACAATACATATAATCATTCTTATCTATCTAATACGATGACAACAGCTCTCCATACCTGCAGTCCACCACAAGGACCACCCTCTCTAATCCCTGAAAAATGAAATCATCCTCAGTGACGAAGAGAGGGGGCGAAGCGCCCCCCATGGTACCCGTGCATTGACTCTTCTAAGAGTCCTAAGAGTCCTGCTCACACTGATGGGGTGAAGCTGTGGGACCCTATTTTCAGAGATGATGTCCCCCACCCAACTCTCAAAAAGCTGAAAGGGTCTTCAGTAGAGATGGATAGTCGAGCTGGGCTATCAGACGGTCACCTCTGTAGCTGTAGTGTCATTTTTCCTATGGTCCAATGTGTAAATTAAACAAAAAAGTGCACGTTTGTTATGATGTTCAAGATGGGGACCAGGATGTGGACATAATAAAAAGTTAGGGAACATGATAGGAGACATTTCTACAATACATATAATCATTCTTATCTATCTAATACGATCACAACAGCTCTCCATACCTGCAGTCCACCACAAGGACCACTCTCTCTAATCCCTGAAAAATGAAATCATCCTCAGTGACGAAGAGAGGGGGCTAAGCGCCCCCCATGGTCTCAGAGCATTGACTCTTCTAAGAGTCCTAAGATTCCTGCTCACACTGATGGGGTGCAGCTGTGGGACCCTATTTTCAGAGATGATGTCCTCCACCCAACTCTCAAAAAGCTGAAAGGGTCTTCAGTAGAGATGGATAGTCGAGCTGGGCTACCAAACGGTCACCTCTGTAGCTGTAGTGTCATTTTTCCTATGGTCCAATGTGTAAATTAAACAAAAAGTGCACGTTTGTTATGATTTCCAAGATGGGGACCAGGATGTGGACATAATAAAAAAATAGGGAACATGATAGGAGACATTTCTACAATACATATAATCATTCTTATCTATCTAATACGATGACAACAGCTCTCCATACCTGCAGTCCACCACAAGGACCACTCTCTCTAATCCCTGAAAAATGAAATCATCCTCAGTGACGAAGAGAGGGGGCTAAGCGCCCCCCATGGTCTCAAAACATTGACTCTTCTAAGAGTCCTAAGAGTCCTGCTCACACTGATGGGGTGCAGCTGTGGGACCCTATTTTCAGAGATGATGTCCTCCACCCAACTCTCAAAAAGCTGAAAGGGTCTTCAGTAGAGATGGATAGTCGAGCTGGGCTACCAGACGGTCACCTCTGTAGCTGTAGTGTCATTTTTCCTATGGTCCAATGTGTAAATTAAACAAAAAGTGCACGTTTGTTATGATTTCCAAGATGGGGACCAGGATGTGGACATAATAAAAAAATAGGGAACATGATAGGAGACATTTCTACAATACATATAATCATTCTTATCTATCTAATACGATGACAACAGCTCTCCATACCTGCAGTCCACCACAAGGACCACCCTCTCTATTCCCTGAAAAGTGAAATCATCCTCAGTGACGAAGAGAGGGGGCTAAGCGCCCCCCATGGTCTCAAAACATTGACTCTTCTAAGAGTCCTAAGAGTCCTGCTCACACTGATGGGGTGCAGCTGTGGGACCCTATTTTCAGAGATGATGTTCTCCACCCAACTCTCAAAAAGCTGAAAGGGTCTTCAGTAGAGATGGATAGTCGAGCTGGGCTATCAGACGGTCACCTCTGTAGCTGTAGTGTCATTTTTCCTATGGTCCAATGTGTAAATTAAACAAAAAAGTGCACGTTTGTTATGATGTCCAAGATGGGGACCAGGATGTGGACATAATAAAAAATTAGGGAACATGATAGGAGACATTTCTACAATACATATAATCATTCTTATCTATTTAATACGATGACAACAGCTCTCCATACCTGCAGTCCACCACAAGGACCACCCTCTCTAATCCCTGAAAAATGAAATCATCCTCAGTGACGAAGAGAGGGGGCTAAGCGCCCCCCATGGTCTCAGAGCATTGACTCTTCTAAGAGTCCTAAGAGTCCTGCTCACACTGATGGGGTGCAGCTGTGGGACCCTATTTTCAGAGATGATGTCCTCCACCCAACTCTCAAAAAGCTGAAAGGGTCTTCAGTAGAGATGGATTGTCGAGCTGGGCTATCAGACGGTCACCTCTGTAGCTGTAGTGTCATTTTTCCTATGGTCCAATGTGTAAATTAAACAAAAAAGTGCACGTTTGTTATGATGTCCAAGATGGGGACCAGGATGTGGACATAATAAAAAATTAGGGAACATGATAGGAGACATTTCTACAATACATATAATCATTCTTATCTATCTAATACGATCACAACAGCTCTCCATACCTGCAGTCCACCACAAGGACCACTCTCTCTAATCCCTGAAAAATGAAATCATCCTCAGTGACGAAGAGAGGGGGCTAAGCGCCCCCCATGGTCTCAGAGCATTGACTCTTCTAAGAGTCCTAAGATTCCTGCTCACACTGATGGGGTGCAGCTGTGGGACCCTATTTTCAGAGATGATGTCCTCCACCCAACTCTCAAAAAGCTGAAAGGGTCTTCAGTAGAGATGGATAGTCGAGCTGGGCTACCAAACGGTCACCTCTGTAGCTGTAGTGTCATTTTTCCTATGGTCCAATGTGTAAATTAAACAAAAAGTGCACGTTTGTTATGATTTCCAAGATGGGGACCAGGATGTGGACATAATAAAAAAATAGGGAACATGATAGGAGACATTTCTACAATACATATAATCATTCTTATCTATCTAATACGATGACAACAGCTCTCCATACCTGCAGTCCACCACAAGGACCACTCTCTCTAATCCCTGAAAAATGAAATCATCCTCAGTGACGAAGAGAGGGGGCTAAGCGCCCCCCATGGTCTCAAAACATTGACTCTTCTAAGAGTCCTAAGAGTCCTGCTCACACTGATGGGGTGCACCTGTGGGACCCTATTTTCAGAGATGATGTCCTCCACCCAACTCTCAAAAAGCTGAAAGGGTCTTCAGTAGAGATGGATAGTCGAGCTGGGCTACCAGACGGTCACCTCTGTAGCTGTAGTGTCATTTTTCCTATGGTCCAATGTGTAAATTAAACAAAAAGTGCACGTTTGTTATGATTTCCAAGATGGGGACCAGGATGTGGACATAATAAAAAAATAGGGAACATGATAGGAGACATTTCTACAATACATATAATCATTCTTATCTATCTAATACGATGACAACAGCTCTCCATACCTGCAGTCCACCACAAGGACCACCCTCTCTATTCCCTGAAAAGTGAAATCATCCTCAGTGACGAAGAGAGGGGGCTAAGCGCCCCCCATGGTCTCAAAACATTGACTCTTCTAAGAGTCCTAAGAGTCCTGCTCACACTGATGGGGTGCAGCTGTGGGACCCTATTTTCAGAGATCATGTTCTCCACCCAACTCTCAAAAAGCTGAAAGGGTCTTCAGTAGAGATGGATAGTCGAGCTGGGCTATCAGACGGTCACCTCTGTAGCTGTAGTGTCATTTTTCCTATGGTCCAATGTGTAAATTAAACAAAAAAGTGCACGTTTGTTATGATGTCCAAGATGGGGACCAGGATGTGGACATAATAAAAAATTAGGGAACATGATAGGAGACATTTCTACAATACATATAATCATTCTTATCTATTTAATACGATGACAACAGCTCTCCATACCTGCAGTCCACCACAAGGACCACCCTCTCTAATCCCTGAAAAATGAAATCATCCTCAGTGACGAAGAGAGGGGGCTAAGCGCCCCCCATGGTCTCAGAGCATTGACTCTTCTAAGAGTCCTAAGAGTCCTGCTCACACTGATGGGGTGCAGCTGTGGGACCCTATTTTCAGAGATGATGTCCTCCACCCAACTCTCAAAAAGCTGAAAGGGTCTTCAGTAGAGATGGATTGTCGAGCTGGGCTATCAGACGGTCACCTCTGTAGCTGTAGTGTCATTTTTCCTATGGTCCAATGTGTAAATTAAACAAAAAAGTGCACGTTTGTTATGATGTCCAAGATGGGGACCAGGATGTGGACATAATAAAAAATTAGGGAACATGATAGGAGACATTTCTACAATACATATAATCATTCTTATCTATCTAATACGATGATAACAGCTCTCCATACCTGCAGTCCACCACAAGGACCACCCTCTCTAATCCCTGAAAAATGAAATCATCCTCAGTGACGAAGAGAGGGGGCTAAGTGCCCCCAATGGTCTCAGAGCATTGACTCTTCTAAGAGTCCTAAGAGTCCTGCTCACACTGATGGGGTGCAGCTGTGGGACCCTATTTTCAGAGATGATGTCCTCCACCCAACTCTCAAAAAGCTGAAAGGGTCTTCAGTAGAGATGGATAGTCGAGCTGGGCTATCAGACGGTCACCTCTGTAGCTGTAGTGTCATTTTTCCTATGGTCCAATGTGTAAATTAAACAAAAAAGTGCACGTTTGTTATGATGTCCAAGATGGGGACCAGGATGTGGACATAATAAAAAATTAGGGAACATGATAGGAGACATTTCTGAAATACATATAATCATTCTTATCTATCTAATACGATGACAACAGCTCTCCATACCTGCAGTCCACCACAAGGACCACCCTCTCTAATCCCTGAAAAATGAAATCATCCTCAGTGACGAAGAGAGGGGGCTAAGCGCCCCCATGGTCTCAGAGCATTAACTCTTCTAAGAGTCCTAAGAGTCCTGCTCACACTGATGGGGTGCAGCTGTGGGACCCTATTTTCAGAGATGATGTCCTCCACCCAACTCTCAAAAAGCTGAAAGGGTCTTCAGTAGAGATGGATGGTCGAGCTGGGCTATCAGACGGTCACCTCTGTAGCTGTAGTGTCATTTTTCCTATGGTCCAATGTGTAAATTAAACAAAAAAGTGCACGTTTGTTATGATGTCCAAGATGGGGACCAGGATGTGGACATAATAAAAAATTAGGGAACATGATAGGAGACATTTCTACAATACATATAATCATTCTTATCTATCTAATACGATGACAACAGCTCTACATACCTGCAGTCCACCACAAGGACCACCCTCTCTAATCCCTGAAAAATGAAATCATCCTCAGTGACGAAGAGAGGGGGCCAAGCGCCCCCCATGGTACCAGAGCATTGACTCTTCTAAGAGTCCTAAGAGTCCTGCTCACACTGATGGGGTGAAGCTGTGGGACCCTATTTTCAGAGATGATGTCCTCCACCCAACTCTCAAAAAGCTGAAAGGGTCTTCAGTAGAGATGGATAGTCGAGCTGGGCTATCAGACGGTCACCTCTGTAGCTGTAGTGTCATTTTTCCTATGGTCCAATGTGTAAATTAAACAAAAAAGTGCACGTTTGTTATGATGTCCAAGATGGGGACCAGGATGTGGACATAATAAAAAATTAGGGAACATGATAGGAGACATTTCTACAATACATATAATCATTCTTATCTATCTAATACGATGATAACAGCTCTCCATACCTGCAGTCCACCACAAGGACCACCCTCTCTAAACCCTGAAAAATGAAATCATCCTCAGTGACGAAGAGAGGGGGCTCAGTGCCCCCAATGGTCTCAGAGCATTGACTCTTCTAAGAGTCTTAAGAGTCCTGCTCACACTGATGGGGTGCAGCTGTGGGACCCTATTTTCAGAGATGATGTCCTCCACCCAACTCTCAAAATGCTTAAAGGGTCTTCAGTAGAGATGGATAGTCGAGCTGGGCTATCAGACGGTCACCTCTGTAGCTGTAGTGTCATTTTTCCTATGGTCCAATGTGTAAATTAAACAAAAAAGTGCACGTTTGTTATGATGTCCAAGATGGGGACCAGGATGTGGACATAATAAAAAATTAGGGAACATGATAGGAGACATTTCTACAATACATATAATCATTCTTGTCTATCTAATACGATGACAACAGCTCTCCATACCTGCAGTCCACCACAAGGACCACCCTCTCTAATCCCTGAAAAATGAAATCATCCTCAGTGACGAAGAGAGGGGGCTAAGCGCCCCTATGGTCTCAGAGCATTAACTCTTCTGAGAGTCCTAAGAGTCCTGCTCACACTGATGGGGTGCAGCTGTGGGACCCTATTTTCAGAGATGATGTCCTCCACCCAACTCTCAAAAAGCTGAAAGGGTCTTCAGTAGAGATGGATAGTCGAGCTGGGCTATCAGACGGTCACCTCTGTAGCTGTAGTGTCATTTTTCCTATGGTCCAATGTGGAAATTAAACAAAAAAGTGCACGTTTGTTATGATGTCCAAGATGGGGACCAGGATGTGGACATAATAAAAAATTAGGGAACATGATAGGAGACATTTCTACAATACATATAATCATTCTTATCTATCTAATACGATGACAACAGCTCTCCATACCTGCAGTCCACCACAAGGACCACCCTCTCTAATCCCTGAAAAATGAAATCATCCTCAGTGACGAAGAGAGGGGGCGAAGCGCCCCCCATGGTACCAGAGCATTGACTCTTCTAAGAGTCCTAAGAGTCCTGCTCACACTGATGGGGTGAAGCTGTGGGACCCTATTTTCAGAGATGATGTCCCCCACCCAACTCTCAAAAAGCTGAAAGGGTCTTCAGTAGAGATGGATAGTCGAGCTGGGCTATCAGACGGTCACCTCTGTAGCTGTAGTGTCATTTTTCCTATGGTCCAATGTGTAAATTAAACAAAAAAGTGCACGTTTGTTATGATGTTCAAGATGGGGACCAGGATGTGGACATAATAAAAAGTTAGGGAACATGATAGGAGACATTTCTACAATACATATAATCATTCTTATCTATCTAATACGATCACAACAGCTCTCCATACCTGCAGTCCACCACAAGGACCACTCTCTCTAATCCCTGAAAAATGAAATCATCCTCAGTGACGAAGAGAGGGGGCTAAGCGCCCCCCATGGTCTCAGAGCATTGACTCTTCTAAGAGTCCTAAGATTCCTGCTCACACTGATGGGGTGCAGCTGTGGGACCCTATTTTCAGAGATGATGTCCTCCACCCAACTCTCAAAAAGCTGAAAGGGTCTTCAGTAGAGATGGATAGTCGAGCTGGGCTATCAGACGGTCACCTCTGTAGCTGTAGTGTCATTTTTCCTATTGTCCAATTTGTAAATTAAACAAAAAAGTGCACGTTTGTTATGATTTCCAAGATGGGAACCAGGATGTGGACATAATAAAAAAATAGGGAACATGATAGGAGACATTTCTACAATACATATAATCATTCTTATCTATCTAATACGATGACAACAGCTCTCCATACCTGCAGTCCACCACAAGGACCACCCTCTCTATTCCCTGAAAAGTGAAATCATCCTCAGTGACGAGGAGAGGGGGCTAAGCGCCCCCCATGGTCTCAGAGCATTGACTCTTCTAAGAGTCCTAAGAGTCCTGCTCACACTGATGGGGTGCAGCTGTGGGACCCTATTTTCAGAGATGATGTTCTCCACCCAACTCTCAAAAAGTTGAAATGGTCTTCAGTAGAGATGGATAGTCGAGCTGGGCTATCAGACGGTCACCTCTGTAGCTGTAGTGTCATTTTTCCTATGGTCCAATGTGTAAATTAAACAAAAAAGTGCACGTTTGTTATGATGTCCAAGATGGGGACCAGGATGTGGACATAATAAAAAATTAGGGAACATGATAGGAGACATTTCTACAATACATATAATTATTCTTATCTATTTAATACGATGACAACAGCTCTCCATACCTGCAGTCCACCACAAGGACCACCCTCTCTAATCCCTGAAAAATGAAATCATCCTCAGTGATGAAGAGAGGGGGCTAAGCGCCCCCCATGGTCTCAGAGCATTGACTCTTCTAAGAGTCCTAAGAGTCCTGCTCACACTGATGGGGTGCAGCTGTGGGACCCTATTTTCAGAGATGATGTCCTCCACCCAACTCTCAAAAAGCTGAAAGGGTCTTCAGTAGAGATGGATAGTCGAGCTGGGCTATCAGACGGTCACCTCTGTAGCTGTAGTGTCATTTTTCCTATGGTCCAATGTGTAAATTAAACAAAAAAGTGCACGTTTGTTATGATGTCCAAGATGGGGACCAGGATGTGGACATAATAAAAAATTAGGGAACATGATAGGAGACATTTCTACAATACATATAATCATTCTTATCTATCTAATACGATGATAACAGCTCTCCATATCTGCAGTCCACCACAAGGACCACCCTCTCTAATCCCTGAAAAATGAAATCATCCTCAGTGATGAAGAGAGGGGGCTAAGTGCCCCCAATGGTCTCAGAGCATTGACTCTTCTAAGAGTCCTAAGAGTCCTGCTCACACTGATGGGGTGCAGCTGTGGGACCCTATTTTCAGAGATGATGTCCTCCACCCAACTCTCAAAAAGCTGAAAGGGTCTTCAGTAGAGATGGATAGTCGAGCTGGGCTATCAGACGGTCACCTCTGTAGCTGTAGTGTCATTTTTCCTATGGTCCAATGTGTAAATTAAACAAAAAAGTGCACGTTTGTTATGATGTCCAAGATGGGGACCAGGATGTGGACATAATAAAAAATTAGGGAACATGATAGGAGACATTTCTACAATACATATAATCATTCTTATCTATCTAATACGATGACAACAGCTCTCCATACCTGCAGTCCACCACAAGGACCACCCTCTCTAATCCCTGAAAAATGAAATCATCCTCAGTAACGAAGAGAGGGGGCTAAGCGCCCCCCATGGTTTTAGAGCATTGACTCTTCTAAGAGTCCTAAGAGTCCTGCTTACACTGATTGGGTGCAGCTGTGGGACCCTATTTTAAGAGATGATGTCCTCCACCCAACTCTCAAAAAGCTGAAAGGGTCTTCAGTAGAGATGGATAGTCGAGCTGGGCTATCAGACGGTCACCTCTGTAGCTGTAGTGTCATTTTTCCTATGGTCCAATGTGTAAATTAAACAAAAAAGTGCACGTTTGTTATGATGTCCAAGATGGGGACCAGGATGTGGACATAATAAAAAATTAGGGAACATGATAGGAGACATTTCTACAATACATATAATCATTCTTATCTATTTAATACGATGACAACAGCTCTCCATACCTGCAGTCCACCACAAGGACCACCCTCTCTAATCCCTGAAAAATGAAATCATCCTCAGTGACGAAGAGAGGGGGCTAAGCGCCCCCCATGGTCTCAGAGCATTGACTCTTCTAAGAGTCCTAAGAGTCCTGCTCACACTGATGGGGTGCAGCTGTGGGACCCTATTTTCAGAGATGATGTCCTCCACCCAACTCTCAAAAAGCTGAAAGGGTCTTCAGTAGAGATGGATTGTCGAGCTGGGCTATCAGACGGTCACCTCTGTAGCTGTAGTGTCATTTTTCCTATGGTCCAATGTGTAAATTAAACAAAAAAGTGCACGTTTGTTATGATGTCCAAGATGGGGACCAGGATGTGGACATAATAAAAAATTAGGGAACATGATAGGAGACATTTCTACAATACATATAATCATTCTTATCTACCTAATACGATGATAACAGCTCTCCATACCTGCAGTCCACCACAAGGACCACCTTCTCTAATCCCTGAAAAATGAAATCATCCTCAGTGACGAAGAGAGGGGGCTAAGTGCCCCCAATGGTCTCAGAGCATTGACTCTTCTAAGAGTCCTAAGAGTCCTGCTCACACTGATGGGGTGCAGCTGTGGGACCCTATTTTCAGAGATGATGTCCTCCACCCAACTCTCAAAAAGCTGAAAGGGTCTTCAGTAGAGATGGATAGTCGAGCTGGGCTATCAGACGGTCACCTCTGTAGCTGTAGTGTCATTTTTCCTATGGTCCAATGTGTAAATTAAACAAAAAAGTGCACGTTTGTTATGATGTCCAAGATGGGGACCAGGATGTGGACATAATAAAAAATTAGGGAACATGATAGGAGACATTTCTACAATACATATAATCATTCTTATCTATCTAATACGATGATAACAGCTCTCCATATCTGCAGTCCACCACAAGGACCACCCTCTCTAATCCCTGAAAAATGAAATCATCCTCAGTGATTAAGAGAGGGGGCTAAGTGCCCCCAATGGTCTCAGAGCATTGACTCTTCTAAGAGTCCTAAGAGTCCTGCTCACACTGATGGGGTGCAGCTGTGGGACCCTATTTTCAGAGATGATGTCCTCCACCCAACTCTCAAAAAGCTGAAAGGGTCTTCAGTAGAGATGGATAGACGAGCTGGGCTATCAGACGGTCACCTCTGTAGCTGTAGTGTCATTTTTCCTATGGTCCAATGTGTAAATTAAACAAAAAAGTGCACGTTTGTTATGATGTCCAAGATGGGGACCAGGATGTGGACATAATAAAAAATTAGGGAACATGATAGGAGACATTTCTACAATACATATAATCATTCTTATCTATCTAATACGATGACAACAGCTCTCCATACCTGCAGTCCACCACAAGGACCACCCTCTCTAATCCCTGAAAAATGAAATCATCCTCAGTGACGAAGAGAGGGGGCTAAGCGCCCCCATGGTCTCAGAGCATTAACTCTTCTAAGAGTCCTAAGAGTCCTGCTCACACTGATGGGGTGCAGCTGTGGGACCCTATTTTCAGAGATGATGTCCTCCACCCAACTCTCAAAAAGCTGAAAGGGTCTTCAGTAGAGATGGATAGTCGAGCTGGGCTATCAGACGGTCACCTGTGTAGCTGTAGTGTCATTTTTCCTATGGTCCAATGTGTAAATTAAACAAAAAAGTGCACGTTTGTTATGATGTCCAAGATGGGGACCAGGATGTGGACATAATAAAAAATTAGGGAACATGATAGGAGACATTTCTACAATACATATAATCATTCTTATCTATCTAATACGATGACAACAGCTCTCCATACCTGCAGTCCACCACAAGGACCACCCTCTCTAATCCCTGAAAAATGAAATCATCCTCAGTGACGAAGAGAGGGGGCCAAGTGCCCCCCATGGTACCAGAGCATTGACTCTTCTAAGAGTCCTAAGAATCCTGCTCACACTGATGGGGTGAAGCTGTGGGACCCTATTTTCAGAGATGATGTCCTCCACCCAACTCTCAAAAAGCTGAAAGGGTCTTCAGTAGAGATGGATAGTCGAGCTGGGCTATCAGACGGTCACCTCTGTAGCTGTAGTGTCATTTTTCCTATGGTCCAATGTGTAAATTAAACAAAAAAGTGCACGTTTGTTATGATGTCCAAGATGGGGACCAGGATGTGGACATAATAAAAAAATAGGGAACATGATAGGAGACATTTCTACAATACATATAATCATTCTTATCTATCTAATACGATGACAACAGCTCTCCATACCTGCAGTCCACCACAAGGACCACCCTCTCTATTCCCTGAAAAGTGAAATCATCCTCAGTGACGAAGAGAGGGGGCTAAGCGCCCCCCATGGTCTCAGAGCATTGACTCTTCTAAGAGTCCTAAGAGTCCTGCTCACACTGATGGGGTGCAGCTGTGGGACCCTATTTTCAGAGATGATGTTCTCCACCCAACTCTCAAATAGCTGAAAGGGTCTTCAGTAGAGATGGATAGTCGAGCTGGGCTATCAGACGGTCACCTCTGTAGCTGTAGTGTCATTTTTCCTATGGTCCAATGTGTAAATTAAACAAAAAAGTGCACGTTTGTTATGATGTCCAAGATGGGGACCAGGATGTGGACATAATAAAAAATTAGGGAACATGATAGGAGACATTTCTACAATACATATAATCATTCTTATCTATTTAATACGATGACAACAGCTCTCCATACCTGCAGTCCACCACAAGGACCACCCTCTCTAATCCCTGAAAAATGAAATCATCCTCAGTGACGAAGAGAGGGGGCTAAGCGCCCCCCATGGTCTCAGAGCATTGACTCTTCTAAGAGTCCTAAGAGTCCTGCTCACACTGATGGGGTGCAGCTGTGGGACCCTATTTTCAGAGATGATGTCCTCCACCCAACTCTCAAAAAGCTGAAAGGGTCTTCAGTAGAGATGGATAGTCGAGCTGGGCTATCAGACGGTCACCTCTGTAGCTGTAGTGTCATTTTTCCTATGGTCCAATGTGTAAATTAAACAAAAAAGTGCACGTTTGTTATGATGTCCAAGATGGGGACCAGGATGTGGACATAATAAAAAATTAGGGAACATGATAGGAGACATTTCTACAATACATATAATCATTCTTATCTATCTAATACGATGACAACAGCTCTCCATACCGTATTTCATGGTCAATCCAGGTTTGTCAGTGATGGCACTGACATAATGTATGGCGTCTTTTTCGGGCGTTATCCTTTGCCTTTTCATTGTGAAAATCCAGTTGCCTATATCAAAGCAAATTCTACTACTTGTAAAGTATGCAGAAAATGAAATGTAGAACATATAACATCAACTGCTTAGGAACGCATCATAGGTTAGTACTTAAAAGGATATTGTCATGTTCTAGTCATAATGCAAGCTGGACATTTTTCATGTTACCCTGTAATCGCCGGCCTGTTCTAATGCTCACAAGCAAAGATATATGCTCAGCTGCTAAGGCTTCCCTCTGCCTTCTGAATGAAAATTGAATATGTCTGGCTCACTGTGTATATAGCAGGTGCTCAGAAAAAATAAGAGTCAATTCAAAAGAAATAGCTCTGGTACACTATAGTGATTAATAACGTAAGAAAAGAACTCTTGGAATGCTGAAAATTCTTTATTTGTGCAAAAGGATAATTCATCCAACGTTTCGACCTTGTTTTTAGGTCTTTATCAAGGATAAAGTTATCTAAGATCATAAAGGGTTACAAAACCATATAAACACGTAATTAGTACATAGTACAACATAACAGTACAATATATTGCTACTTGAGAGTACAATGGGTCAAATGACCATGAGGCACATACAAAAAATTTTTCCAAAGCCATAGTGAAAACATTTGTACTGAGGAAAGAAAATTTCCACATGACCTATCTGGAGAAACATTCTGGATCAAACAACCAAAAATAGTCAAGCAGGTAAATACACACCTATATGGATAACAGGATGATATGTGCTCAATTGTATAGCGTCATTGCCATTAAGGTACAAATGGAAAACTTGCAATCCTATATAGTGAAGGAAATGAACACATATCATATCAAAGAACACAGGAACATGGGTGTGAGAAAAACCTCAATGTTTATACTTTGTTCTTTATAATGGTGTGAACATGTATATGTCTCAGTACCTTATGCACTTGAGAATTCTAGTGAGTAGATGATGAAAGCCTATTCCAGAACTGGAATCGGTAAATAATTGTAGGTGGAATCTAAATGAAAAGATGGTACAAGTGTTATCATGACACGTGGGCTATAACACAATGGACCGTGTGACAAAGAAGAAAGGAGAGAAAGAAGAGGAAGAAAATGGAACTACCTGTAACATTACGTGATAGTCACTGGTAAGTATCACTTGACAATTCAGGTGAAAAAGGATTCCTTTATTAAAGGGTTCTCAGTCGCCTCAGGATCATGAAATACTAGGGTAAATGATATGAGAATGGGTAAGAAGCACCACTAAAGGAAATATGAAATGCAGGACATATATCTATAAACCCCTGAACTACATGATAGAAATAAAAAGAAGAAAAAAGAAAAAAAAAGAAGAAAGAAGAACACATAGAATGCGGAAAGAGAATGGGTACAACTACCTGAGTTACTGCAGGGAGGCCCCTGGTTGGTATTGTGAGGGTTAGTGGAATTCCTTCACTGAAGGGTTCTCAGTTGCCTCAGGTTCGTGAAAAATCCTATAGACAAATAATGCCCGGAGAAAAGGGGTTCATATACAGCGAATAATGGTAATACAAGGTACATGTGTCACATGTAATAGTATATATATATATATATATTGTACTAAGCTCTACACCAGAAATAGAAAGTAGTCCCTCTGCCTTCTGTCTAGGTGCCCTGAGTTATGTCCTGTAAACTGTCACAGCGACCCAGACACACACTCTATTTTCAGAGATGATGTCCTCCACCCAACTCTCAAAAAGCTGAAAGGGTCTTCAGTAGAGATGGATAGTCGAGCTCTACTGAAGACCCTTTCAGCTTTTTGAGAGTTGGGTGGAGGACATCATCTCTGAAAATAGGGTCCCACAGCTTCACCCCATCAGTGTGAGCAGGACTCTTAGGACTCATAGAAGAGTTAATGCTCTGAGACCATGGGGGCGCTTAGCCCCCTCTCTTCGTCACTGAGGATGATTTCATTTTTCAGGGATTAGAGAGGGTGGTCCTTGTGGTGGACTGCAGGTATGGAGAGCTGTTGTCATCGTATTAGATAGATAAGAATGATTATATGTATTGTAGAAATGTCTCCTATCATGTTCCCTAATTTTTTATTATGTCCACATCCTGGTCCCCATCTTGGACATCATAACAAACGTGCACTTTTTTGTTTAATTTACACATTGGACCATAGGAAAAATGACACTACAGCTACAGAGGTGACCGTCTGATAGCCCAGCTCGACTATCCATCTCTACTGAAGACCCTTTCAGCTTTTTGAGAGTTGGGTGGAGGACATCATCTCTGAAAATAGGGTCCCACAGCTGCACCCCATCAGTGTGAGCAGGACTCTTAGGACTCTTAGAAGAGTCAATGCTCTGAGACCATTGGGGGCACTTAGCCCCCTCTCTTCATCACTGAGGATGATTTCATTTTTCAGGGATTAGAGAGGGTGGTCCTTGTGGTGGACTGCAGATATGGAGAGCTGTTATCATCGTATTAGATAGATAAGAATGATTATATGTATTGTAGAAATGTCTCCTATCATGTTCCCTAATTTTTTATTATGTCCACATCCTGGTCCCCATCTTGGACATCATAACAAACGTGCACTTTTTTGTTTAATTTACACATTGGACCATAGGAAAAATGACACTACAGCTACAGAGGGGACCGTCTGATAGCCCAGCTCGACTATCCATCTCTACTGAAGACCCTTTCAGCTTTTTGAGAGTTGGGTGGAGGACATCATCTCTGAAAATAGGGTCCCACAGCTGCACCCCATCAGTGTGAGCAGGACTCTTAGGACTCTTAGAAGAGTCAATGCTCTGAGACCATGGGGGGCGCTTAGCCCCCTCTCTTCGTCACTGAGGATGATTTCATTTTTCAGGGATTAGAGAGGGTGGTCCTTGTGGTGGACTGCAGGTATGGAGAGCTGTTGTCATCGTATTAAATAGATAAGAATGATTATATGTATTGTAGAAATGTCTCCTATCATGTTCCCTAATTTTTTATTATGTCCACATCCTGGTCCCCATCTTGGACATCATAACAAACGTGCACTTTTTTGTTTAATTTACACATTGGACCATAGGAAAAATGACACTACAGCTACAGAGGTGACCGTCTGATAGCCCAGCTCGACTATCCATCTCTACTGAAGACCCTTTCAGCTTTTTGAGAGTTGGGTGGAGGACATCATCTCTTAAAATAGGGTCCCACAGCTGCACCCCATCAGTGTAAGCAGGACTCTTAGGACTCTTAGAAGAGTCAATGCTCTAAAACCATGGGGGGCGCTTAGCCCCCTCTCTTCGTCACTGAGGATGATTTCATTTTTCAGGGATTAGAGAGGGTGGTCCTTGTGGTGGACTGCAGGTATGGAGAGCTGTTGTCATCGTATTAGATAGATAAGAATGATTATATGTATTGTAGAAATGTCTCCTATCATGTTCCTTAATTTTTTATTATGTCCACATCCTGGTCCCCATCTTGGACATCATAACAAACGTGCACTTTTTTGTTTAATTTACACATTGGACCATAGGAAAAATGACACTACAGCTACAGAGGTGACCGTCTGATAGCCCAGCTCGACTATCCATCTCTACTGAAGACCCTTTCAGCTTTTTGAGAGTTGGGTGGAGGACATCATCTCTGAAAATAGGGTCCCACAGCTGCACCCCATCAGTGTGAGCAGGACTCTTAGGACTCTTAGAAGAGTCAATGCTCTGAGACCATGGGGGGCGCTTAGCCCCCTCTCTTCATCACTGAGGATGATTTCATTTTTCAGGGATTAGAGAGGGTGGTCCTTGTGGTGGACTGCAGGTATGGAGAGCTGTTGTCATCGTATTAAATAGATAAGAATAATTATATGTATTGTAGAAATGTCTCCTATCATGTTCCCTAATTTTTTATTATGTCCACATCCTGGTCCCCATCTTGGACATCATAACAAACGTGCACTTTTTTGTTTAATTTACACATTGGACCATAGGAAAAATGACACTACAGCTACAGAGGTGACCGTCTGATAGCCCAGCTCGACTATCCATCTCTACTGAAGACCCTTTCAACTTTTTGAGAGTTGGGTGGAGAACATCATCTCTGAAAATAGGGTCCCACAGCTGCACCCCATCAGTGTGAGCAGGACTCTTAGGACTCTTAGAAGAGTCAATGCTCTGAGACCATGGGGGGCGCTTAGCCCCCTCTCCTCGTCACTGAGGATGATTTCACTTTTCAGGGAATAGAGAGGGTGGTCCTTGTGGTGGACTGCAGGTATGGAGAGCTGTTGTCATCGTATTAGATAGATAAGAATGATTATATGTATTGTAGAAATGTCTCCTATCATGTTCCCTATTTTTTTATTATGTCCACATCCTGGTTCCCATCTTGGAAATCATAACAAACGTGCACTTTTTTGTTTAATTTACAAATTGGACAATAGAAAAAATGACACTACAGCTACAGAGGTGACCGTCTGATAGCCCAGCTCGACTATCCATCTCTACTGAAGACCCTTTCAGCTTTTTGAGAGTTGGGTGGAGGACATCATCTCTGAAAATAGGGTCCCACAGCTGCACCCCATCAGTGTGAGCAGGAATCTTAGGACTCTTAGAAGAGTCAATGCTCTGAGACCATGGGGGGCGCTTAGCCCCCTCTCTTCGTCACTGAGGATGATTTCATTTTTCAGGGATTAGAGAGAGTGGTCCTTGTGGTGGACTGCAGGTATGGAGAGCTGTTGTGATCGTATTAGATAGATAAGAATGATTATATGTATTGTAGAAATGTCTCCTATCATGTTCCCTAACTTTTTATTATGTCCACATCCTGGTCCCCATCTTGAACATCATAACAAACGTGCACTTTTTTGTTTAATTTACACATTGGACCATAGGAAAAATGACACTACAGCTACAGAGGTGACCGTCTGATAGCCCAGCTCGACTATCCATCTCTACTGAAGACCCTTTCAGCTTTTTGAGAGTTGGGTGGGGGACATCATCTCTGAAAATAGGGTCCCACAGCTTCACCCCATCAGTGTGAGCAGGACTCTTAGGACTCTTAGAAGAGTCAATGCTCTGGTACCATGGGGGGCGCTTCGCCCCCTCTCTTCGTCACTGAGGATGATTTCATTTTTCAGGGATTAGAGAGGGTGGTCCTTGTGGTGGACTGCAGGTATGGAGAGCTGTTGTCATCGTATTAGATAGATAAGAATGATTATATGTATTGTAGAAATGTCTCCTATCATGTTCCCTAATTTTTTATTATGTCCACATCCTGGTCCCCATCTTGGACATCATAACAAACGTGCACTTTTTTGTTTAATTTCCACATTGGACCATAGGAAAAATGACACTACAGCTACAGAGGTGACCGTCTGATAGCCCAGCTCGACTATCCATCTCTACTGAAGACCCTTTCAGCTTTTTGAGAGTTGGGTGGAGGACATCATCTCTGAAAATAGGGTCCCACAGCTGCACCCCATCAGTGTGAGCAGGACTCTTAGGACTCTTAGAAGAGTTAATGCTCTGAGACCATGGGGGTGCTTAGCCCCCTCTCTTCGTCACTGAGGATGATTTCATTTTTCAGGGATTAGAGAGGGTGGTCCTTGTGGTGGACTGCAGGTATGGAGAGCTGTTGTCATCGTATTAGATAGATAAGAATGATTATATGTATTGTAGAAATGTCTCCTATCATGTTCCCTAATTTTTTATTATGTCCACATCCTGGTCCCCATCTTGGACATCATAACAAACGTGCACTTTTTTGTTTAATTTACACATTGGACCATAGGAAAAATGACACTACAGCTACAGAGGTGACCGTCTGATAGCCCAGCTCGACTATCCATCTCTACTGAAGACCCTTTCAGCATTTTGAGAGTTGGGTGGAGGACATCATCTCTGAAAATAGGGTCCCACAGCTGCACCCCATCAGTGTGAGCAGGACTCTTAAGACTCTTAGAAGAGTCAATGCTCTGAGACCATTGGGGGCACTGAGCCCCCTCTCTTCGTCACTGAGGATGATTTCATTTTTCAGGGTTTAGAGAGGGTGGTCCTTGTGGTGGACTGCAGGTATGGAGAGCTGTTATCATCGTATTAGATAGATAAGAATGATTATATGTATTGTAGAAATGTCTCCTATCATGTTCCCTAATTTTTTATTATGTCCACATCCTGGTCCCCATCTTGGACATCATAACAAACGTGCACTTTTTTGTTTAATTTACACATTGGACCATAGGAAAAATGACACTACAGCTACAGAGGTGACCGTCTGATAGCCCAGCTCGACTATCCATCTCTACTGAAGACCCTTTCAGCTTTTTGAGAGTTGGGTGGAGGACATCATCTCTGAAAATAGGGTCCCACAGCTTCACCCCATCAGTGTGAGCAGGACTCTTAGGACTCTTAGAAGAGTCAATGCTCTGGTACCATGGGGGGCGCTTGGCCCCCTCTCTTCGTCACTGAGGATGATTTCATTTTTCAGGGATTAGAGAGGGTGGTCCTTGTGGTGGACTGCAGGTATGGAGAGCTGTTATCATCGTATTAGATAGATAAGAATGATTATATGTATTGTAGAAATGTCTCCTATCATGTTCCCTAATTTTTTATTATGTCCACATCCTGGTCCCCATCTTGGACATCATAACAAACGTGCACTTTTTTGTTTAATTTACACATTGGACCATAGGAAAAATGACACTACAGCTACAGAGGTGACCGTCTGATAGCCCAGCTCGACTATCCATCTCTACTGAAGACCCTTTCAGCTTTTTGAGAGTTGGGTGGAGGACATCATCTCTGAAAATAGGGTCCCACAGCTGCACCCCATCAGTGTGAGCAGGACTCTTAGGACTCTTAGAAGAGTCAATGCTCTGAGACCATTGGGGGCACTTAGCCCCCTCTCTTCGTCACTGAGGATGATTTCATTTTTCAGGGATTAGAGAGGGTGGTCCTTGTGGTGGACTGCAGGTATGGAGAGCTGTTATCATCGTATTAGGTAGATAAGAATGATTATATGTATTGTAGAAATGTCTCCTATCATGTTCCCTAATTTTTTATTATGTCCACATCATGGTCCCCATCTTGGACATCATAACAAACGTGCACTTTTTTGTTTAATTTACACATTGGACCATAGGAAAAATGACACTACAGCTACAGAGGTGACCGTCTGATAGCCCAGCTCGACAATCCATCTCTACTGAAGACCCTTTCAGCTTTTTGAGAGTTGGGTGGAGGACATCATCTCTGAAAATAGGGTCCCACAGCTGCACCCCATCAGTGTGAGCAGGACTCTTAGGACTCTTAGAAGAGTCAATGCTCTGAGACCATGGGGGGCGCTTAGCCCCCTCTCTTCGTCACTGAGGATGATTTCATTTTTCAGGGATTAGAGAGGGTGGTCCTTGTGGTGGACTGCAGGTATGGAGAGCTGTTGTCATCGTATTAAATAGATAAGAATGATTATATGTATTGTAGAAATGTCTCCTATCATGTTCCCTAATTTTTTATTATGTCCACATCCTGGTCCCCATCTTGGACATCATAACAAACGTGCACTTTTTTGTTTAATTTACACATTGGACCATAGGAAAAATGACACTACAGCTACAGAGGTGACCGTCTGATAGCCCAGCTCGACTATCCATCTCTACTGAAGACCCTTTCAGCTTTTTGAGAGTTGGGTGGAGGACATCATCTCTTAAAATAGGGTCCCACAGCTGCACCCCATCAGTGTAAGCAGGACTCTTAGGACTCTTAGAAGAGTCAATGCTCTGAGACCATGGGGGGCGCTTAGCCCCCTCTCTTCATCACTGAGGATGATTTCATTTTTCAGGGATTAGAGAGGGTGGTCCTTGTGGTGGACTGCAGGTATGGAGAGCTGTTGTCATCGTATTAAATAGATAAGAATAATTATATGTATTGTAGAAATGTCTCCTATCATGTTCCCTAATTTTTTATTATGTCCACATCCTGGTCCCCATCTTGGACATCATAACAAACGTGCACTTTTTTGTTTAATTTACACATTGGACCATAGGAAAAATGACACTACAGCTACAGAGGTGACCGTCTGATAGCCCAGCTCGACTATCCATCTCTACTGAAGACCCTTTCAACTTTTTGAGAGTTGGGTGGAGAACATCATCTCTGAAAATAGGGTCCCACAGCTGCACCCCATCAGTGTGAGCAGGACTCTTAGGACTCTTAGAAGAGTCAATGCTCTGAGACCATGGGGGGCGCTTAGCCCCCTCTCCTCGTCACTGAGGATGATTTCACTTTTCAGGGAATAGAGAGGGTGGTCCTTGTGGTGGACTGCAGGTATGGAGAGCTGTTGTCATCGTATTAGATAGATAAGAATGATTATATGTATTGTAGAAATGTCTCCTATCATGTTCCCTATTTTTTTATTATGTCCACATCCTGGTTCCCATCTTGGAAATCATAACAAACGTGCACTTTTTTGTTTAATTTACAAATTGGACAATAGAAAAAATGACACTACAGCTACAGAGGTGACCGTCTGATAGCCCAGCTCGACTATCCATCTCTACTGAAGACCCTTTCAGCTTTTTGAGAGTTGGGTGGAGGACATCATCTCTGAAAATAGGGTCCCACAGCTGCACCCCATCAGTGTGAGCAGGAATCTTAGGACTCTTAGAAGAGTCAATGCTCTGAGACCATGGGGGGCGCTTAGCCCCCTCTCTTCGTCACTGAGGATGATTTCATTTTTCAGGGATTAGAGAGAGTGGTCCTTGTGGTGGACTGCAGGTATGGAGAGCTGTTGTGATCGTATTAGATAGATAAGAATGATTATATGTATTGTAGAAATGTCTCCTATCATGTTCCCTAACTTTTTATTATGTCCACATCCTGGTCCCCATCTTGAACATCATAACAAACGTGCACTTTTTTGTTTAATTTACACATTGGACCATAGGAAAAATGACACTACAGCTACAGAGGTGACCGTCTGATAGCCCAGCTCGACTATCCATCTCTACTGAAGACCCTTTCAGCTTTTTGAGAGTTGGGTGGGGGACATCATCTCTGAAAATAGGGTCCCACAGCTTCACCCCATCAGTGTGAGCAGGACTCTTAGGACTCTTAGAAGAGTCAATGCTCTGGTACCATGGGGGGCGCTTCGCCCCCTCTCTTCGTCACTGAGGATGATTTCATTTTTCAGGGATTAGAGAGGGTGGTCCTTGTGGTGGACTGCAGGTATGGAGAGCTGTTGTCATCGTATTAGATAGATAAGAATGATTATATGTATTGTAGAAATGGCTCCTATCATGTTCCCTAATTTTTTATTATGTCCACATCCTGGTCCCCATCTTGGACATCATAACAAACGTGCACTTTTTTGTTTAATTTCCACATTGGACCATAGGAAAAATGACACTACAGCTACAGAGGTGACCGTCTGATAGCCCAGCTCGACTATCCATCTCTACTGAAGACCCTTTCAGCTTTTTGAGAGTTGGGTGGAGGACATCATCTCTGAAAATAGGGTCCCACAGCTGCACCCCATCAGTGTGAGCAGGACTCTTAGGACTCTTAGAAGAGTTAATGCTCTGAGACCATGGGGGCGCTTAGCCCCCTCTCTTCGTCACTGAGGATGATTTCATTTTTCAGGGATTAGAGAGGGTGGTCCTTGTGGTGGACTGCAGGTATGGAGAGCTGTTGTCATCGTATTAGATAGATAAGAATGATTATATGTATTGTAGAAATGTCTCCTATCATGTTCCCTAATTTTTTATTATGTCCACATCCTGGTCCCCATCTTGGACATCATAACAAACGTGCACTTTTTTGTTTAATTTACACATTGGACCATAGGAAAAATGACACTACAGCTACAGAGGTGACCGTCTGATAGCCCAGCTCGACTATCCATCTCTACTGAAGACCCTTTCAGCATTTTGAGAGTTGGGTGGAGGACATCATCTCTGAAAATAGGGTCCCACAGCTGCACCCCATCAGTGTGAGCAGGACTCTTAAGACTCTTAGAAGAGTCAATGCTCTGAGACCATTGGGGGCACTGAGCCCCCTCTCTTCGTCACTGAGGATGATTTCATTTTTCAGGGTTTAGAGAGGGTGGTCCTTGTGGTGGACTGCAGGTATGGAGAGCTGTTATCATCGTATTAGATAGATAAGAATGATTATATGTATTGTAGAAATGTCTCCTATCATGTTCCCTAATTTTTTATTATGTCCACATCCTGGTCCCCATCTTGGACATCATAACAAACGTGCACTTTTTTGTTTAATTTACACATTGGACCATAGGAAAAATGACACTACAGCTACAGAGGTGACCGTCTGATAGCCCAGCTCGACTATCCATCTCTACTGAAGACCCTTTCAGCTTTTTGAGAGTTGGGTGGAGGACATCATCTCTGAAAATAGGGTCCCACAGCTTCACCCCATCAGTGTGAGCAGGACTCTTAGGACTCTTAGAAGAGTCAATGCTCTGGTACCATGGGGGGCGCTTGGCCCCCTCTCTTCGTCACTGAGGATGATTTCATTTTTCAGGGATTAGAGAGGGTGGTCCTTGTGGTGGACTGCAGGTATGTAGAGCTGTTGTAATCGTATTAGATAGATAAGAATGATTATATGTATTGTAGAAATGTCTCCTATCATGTTCCCTAATTTTTTATTATGTCCACATCCTGGTCCCCATCTTGGACATCATAACAAACGTGCACTTTTTTGTTTAATTTCCACATTGGACCATAGGAAAAATGACACTACAGCTACAGAGGTGACCGTCTGATAGCCCAGCTCGACTATCCATCTCTACTGAAGACCCTTTCAGCTTTTTGAGAGTTGGGTGGAGGACATCATCTCTGAAAATAGGGTCCCACAGCTGCACCCCATCAGTGTGAGCAGGACTCTTAGGACTCTTAGAAGAGTTAATGCTCTGAGACCATGGGGGCGCTTAGCCCCCTCTCTTCGTCACTGAGGATGATTTCATTTTTCAGGGATTAGAGAGGGTGGTCCTTGTGGTGGACTGCAGGTATGGAGAGCTGTTGTCATCGTATTAGATAGATAAGAATGATTATATGTATTGTAGAAATGTCTCCTATCATGTTCCCTAATTTTTTATTATGTCCACATCCTGGTCCCCATCTTGGACATCATAACAAACGTGCACTTTTTTGTTTAATTTACACATTGGACCATAGGAAAAATGACACTACAGCTACAGAGGTGACCGTCTGATAGCCCAGCTCGACTATCCATCTCTACTGAAGACCCTTTCAGCATTTTGAGAGTTGGGTGGAGGACATCATCTCTGAAAATAGGGTCCCACAGCTGCACCCCATCAGTGTGAGCAGGACTCTTAAGACTCTTAGAAGAGTCAATGCTCTGAGACCATTGGGGGCACTGAGCCCCCTCTCTTCGTCACTGAGGATGATTTCATTTTTCAGGGTTTAGAGAGGGTGGTCCTTGTGGTGGACTGCAGGTATGGAGAGCTGTTATCATCGTATTAGATAGATAAGAATGATTATATGTATTGTAGAAATGTCTCCTATCATGTTCCCTAATTTTTTATTATGTCCACATCCTGGTCCCCATCTTGGACATCATAACAAACGTGCACTTTTTTGTTTAATTTACACATTGGACCATAGGAAAAATGACACTACAGCTACAGAGGTGACCGTCTGATAGCCCAGCTCGACTATCCATCTCTACTGAAGACCCTTTCAGCTTTTTGAGAGTTGGGTGGAGGACATCATCTCTGAAAATAGGGTCCCACAGCTTCACCCCATCAGTGTGAGCAGGACTCTTAGGACTCTTAGAAGAGTCAATGCTCTGGTACCATGGGGGGCGCTTGGCCCCCTCTCTTCGTCACTGAGGATGATTTCATTTTTCAGGGATTAGAGAGGGTGGTCCTTGTGGTGGACTGCAGGTATGTAGAGCTGTTGTAATCGTATTAGATAGATAAGAATGATTATATGTATTGTAGAAATGTCTCCTATCATGTTCCCTAATTTTTTATTATGTCCACATCCTGGTCCCCATCTTGGACATCATAACAAACGTGCACTTTTTTGTTTAATTTACACATTGGACCATAGGAAAAATGACACTACAGCTACAGAGGTGACCGTCTGATAGCCCAGCTCGACCATCCATCTCTACTGAAGACCCTTTCAGCTTTTTGAGAGTTGGGTGGAGGACATCATCTCTGAAAATAGGGTCCCACAGCTGCACCCCATCAGTGTGAGCAGGACTCTTAGGACTCTTAGAAGAGTTAATGCTCTGAGACCATGGGGGCGCTTAGCCCCCTCTCTTCGTCACTGAGGATGATTTCATTTTTCAGGGATTAGAGAGGGTGGTCCTTGTGGTGGACTGCAGGTATGGAGAGCTGTTGTCATCGTATTAGATAGATAAGAATGATTATATGTATTTTAGAAATGTCTCCTATCATGTTCCCTAATTTTTTATTATGTCCACATCCTGGTCCCCATCTTGGACATCATAACAAACGTGCACTTTTTTGTTTAATTTACACATTGGACCATAGGAAAAATGACACTA
The DNA here is from genome assembly GCF_048569485.1 of Anomaloglossus baeobatrachus. Classification (NCBI taxonomy): domain Eukaryota; kingdom Metazoa; phylum Chordata; class Amphibia; order Anura; family Aromobatidae; genus Anomaloglossus; species Anomaloglossus baeobatrachus. The sequence goes on along the minus strand of NW_027442427.1, from coordinate 21,436 downwards.
CAGCTACAGAGGTGACCGTCTGATAGCCCAGCTCAACTATCCATCTCTACTGAAGACCCTTTCAGCTTTTTGAGAGTTGGGTGGAGGACATCATCTCTGAAAATAGGGTCCCACAGCTGCACCCCATCAGTGTGAGCAGGACTCTTAGGACTCTTAGAAGAGTCAATGCTCTGAGACCATTGGGGGCACTTAGCCCCCTCTCTTCGTCACTGAGGATGATTTCATTTTTCAGGGATTAGAGAGGGTGGTCCTTGTGGTGGACTGCAGGTATGGAGAGCTGTTATCATCGTATTAGATAGATAAGAATGATTATATGTATTGTAGAAATGTCTCCTATCATGTTCCCTAATTTTTTATTATGTCCACATCCTGGTCCCCATCTTGGACATCATAACAAACGTGCACTTTTTTGTTTAATTTACACATTGGACCATAGGAAAAATGACACTAAAGCTACAGAGGTGACCGTCTGATAGCCCAGCTCGACAATCCATCTCTACTGAAGACCCTTTCAGCTTTTTGAGAGTTGGGTGGAAGACATCATCTCTGAAAATAGGGTCCCACAGCTGCACCCCATCAGTGTGAGCAGGACTCTTAGGACTCTTAGAAGAGTCAATGCTCTGAGACCATGGGGGGCGCTTAGCCCCCTCTCTTCGTCACTGAGGATGATTTCATTTTTCAGGGATTAGAGAGGGTGGTCCTTGTGGTGGACTGCAGGTATGGAGAGCTGTTGTCATCGTATTAAATAGATAAGAATGATTATATGTATTGTAGAAATGTCTCCTATCATGTTCCCTAATTTTTTATTATGTCCACATCCTGGTCCCCATCTTGGACATCATAACAAACGTGCACTTTTTTGTTTAATTTACACATTGGACCATAGGAAAAATGACACTACAGCTACAGAGGTGACCGTCTGATAGCCCAGCTCGACTATCCATCTCTACTGAAGACCCTTTCAGCTTTTTGAGAGTTGGGTGGAGAACATCATCTCTGAAAATAGGGTCCCACAGCTGCACCCCATCAGTGTGAGCAGGACTCTTAGGACTCTTAGAAGAGTCAATGTTTTGAGACCATGGGGGGCGCTTAGCCCCCTCTCTTCGTCACTGAGGATGATTTCACTTTTCAGGGAATAGAGAGGGTGGTCCTTGTGGTGGACTGCAGGTATGGAGAGCTGTTGTCATCGTATTAGATAGATAAGAATGATTATATGTATTGTAGAAATGTCTCCTATCATTTTCCCTATTTTTTTATTATGTCCACATCCTGGTCCCCATCTTGGAAATCATAACAAACGTGCACTTTTTGTTTAATTTACACATTGGACCATAGGAAAAATGACACTACAGCTACAGAGGTGACCGTCTGGTAGCCCAGCTCGACTATCCATCTCTACTGAAGACCCTTTCAGCTTTTTGAGAGTTGGGTGGAGGACATCATCTCTGAAAATAGGGTCCCACAGCTGCACCCCATCAGTGTGAGCAGGACTCTTAGGACTCTTAGAAGAGTCAATGTTTTGAGACCATGGGGGGCGCTTAGCCCCCTCTCTTCGTCACTGAGGATGATTTCATTTTTCAGGGATTAGAGAGAGTGGTCCTTGTGGTGGACTGCAGGTATGGAGAGCTGTTGTCATCGTATTAGATAGATAAGAATGATTATATGTATTGTAGAAATGTCTCCTATCATGTTCCCTATTTTTTTATTATGTCCACATCCTGGTCCCCATCTTGGAAATCATAACAAACGTGCACTTTTTGTTTAATTTACACATTGGACCATAGGAAAAATGACACTACAGCTACAGAGGTGACCGTCTGGTAGCCCAGCTCGACTATCCATCTCTACTGAAGACCCTTTCAGCTTTTTGAGAGTTGGGTGGAGGACATAATCTCTGAAAATAGGGTCCCACAGCTGCACCCCATCAGTGTGAGCAGGACTCTTAGGACTCTTAGAAGAGTCAATGTTTTGAGACCATGGGGGGCGCTTAGCCCCCTCTCTTCGTCACTGAGGATGATTTCATTTTTCAGGGATTAGAGAGAGTGGTCCTTGTGGTGGACTGCAGGTATGGAGAGCTGTTGTGATCGTATTAGATAGATAAGAATGATTATATGTATTGTAGAAATGTCTCCTATCATGTTCCCTAATTTTTTATTATGTCCACATCCTGGTCCCCATCTTGGACATCATAACAAACGTGCACTTTTTTGTTTAATTTACACATTGGACCATAGGAAAAATGACACTACAGCTACAGAGGTGACCGTCTGATAGCCCAGCTCGACTATCCATCTCTACTGAAGACCCTTTCAGCTTTTTGAGAGTTGGGTGGAGGACATCATCTCTGAAAATAGGGTCCCACAGCTGCACCCCATCAGTGTGAGCAGGACTCTTAGGACTCTTAGAAGAGTTAATGCTCTGAGACCATGGGGGCGCTTAGCCCCCTCTCTTCGTCACTGAGGATGATTTCATTTTTCAGGGATTAGAGAGGGTGGTCCTTGTGGTGGACTGCAGGTATGGAGAGCTGTTGTCATCGTATTAGATAGATAAGAATGATTATATGTATTGTAGAAATATCTAATACGATGACAACAGCTCTCCATACCTGCAGTCCACCACAAGGACCACCCTCTCTAATCCCTGAAAAATGAAATCATCCTCAGTGACGAAGAGAGGGGGCTAAGCGCCCCCATGGTCTCAGAGCATTAACTCTTCTAAGAGTCCTAAGAGTCCTGCTCACACTGATGGGGTGCAGCTGTGGGACCCTATTTTCATAGATGATGTCCTCCACCCAACTCTCAAAAAGCTGAAAGGGTCTTCAGTAGAGATGGATAGTCGAGCTGGGCTATCAGACGGTCACCTCTGTAGCTGTAGTGTCATTTTTCCTATGGTCCAATGTGTAAATTAAACAAAAAAGTGCACGTTTGTTATGATGTCCAAGATGGGGACCAGGATGTGGACATAATAAAAAATTAGGGAACATGATAGGAGACATTTCTACAATACATATAATCATTCTTATCTATCTAATACGATCACAACAGCTCTCCATACCTGCAGTCCACCACAAGGACCACTCTCTCTAATCCCTGAAAAATGAAATCATCCTCAGTGACGAAGAGAGGGGGCTAAGCGCCCCCCATGGTCTCAAAACATTGACTCTTCTAAGAGTCCTAAGAGTCCTGCTCACACTGATGGGGTGCAGCTGTGGGACCCTATTTTCAGAGATGATGTCCTCCACCCAACTCTCAAAAAGCTGAAAGGGTCTTCAGTAGAGATGGATAGTCGAGCTGGGCTATCAGACGGTCACCTCTGTAGCTGTAGTGTCATTTTTCCTATGGTCCAATGTGTAAATTAAACAAAAAAGTGCACGTTTGTTATGATGTCCAAGATGGGGACCAGGATGTGGACATAATAAAAAATTAGGGAACATGATAGGAGACATTTCTACAATACATATAATCATTCTTATCTATCTAATACGATGACAACAGCTCTCCATACCTGCAGTCCACCACAAGGACCACCCTCTCTAATCCCTGAAAAATGAAATCATCCTCAGGGACGAAGAGAGGGGGCTAAGCGCCCCCCATGGTTTTAGAGCATTGACTCTTCTAAGAGTCCTAAGAGTCCTGCTTACACTGATGGGGTGCAGCTGTGGGACCCTATTTTAAGAGATGATGTCCTCCACCCAACTCTCAAAAAGCTGAAAGGGTCTTCAGTAGAGATGGATAGTCGAGCTGGGCTATCAGACGGTCACCTCTGTAGCTGTAGTGTCATTTTTCCTATGGTCCAATGTGTAAATTAAACAAAAAAGTGCACGTTTGTTATGATGTCCAAGATGGGGACCAGGATGTGGACATAATAAAAAATTAGGGAACATGATAGGAGACATTTCTACAATACATATAATCATTCTTATCTATCTAATACGATGACAACAGCTCTCCATACCTGCAGTCCACCACAAGGACCACCCTCTCTAATCCCTGAAAAATGAAATCATCCTCAGTGACGAAGAGAGGGGGCTAAGCGCCCCCATGGTCTCAGAGCATTAACTCTTCTAAGAGTCCTAAGAGTCCTGCTCACACTGATGGGGTGCAGCTGTGGGACCCTATTTTCAGAGATGATGTCCTCCACCCAACTCTCAAAAAGCTGAAAGGGTCTTCAGTAGAGATGGATAGTCGAGCTGGGCTATCAGACGGTCACCTCTGTAGCTGTAGTGTCATTTTTCCTATGGTCCAATGTGTAAATTAAACAAAAAAGTGCACGTTTGTTATGATGTCCAAGATGGGGACCAGGATGTGGACATAATAAAAAATTAGGGAACATGATAGGAGACATTTCTACAATACATATAATCATTCTTATCTATCTAATACGATCACAACAGCTCTCCATACCTGCAGTCCACCACAAGGACCACTCTCTCTAATCCCTGAAAAATGAAATCATCCTCAGTGACGAAGAGAGGGGGCTAAGCGCCCCCCATGGTCTCAAAACATTGACTCTTCTAAGAGTCCTAAGAGTCCTGCTCACACTGATGGGGTGCAGCTGTGGGACCCTATTTTCAGAGATTATGTCCTCCACCCAACTCTCAAAAAGCTGAAAGGGTCTTCAGTAGAGATGGATAGTCGAGCTGGGCTACCAGACGGTCACCTCTGTAGCTGTAGTGTCATTTTTCCTATGGTCCAATGTGTAAATTAAACAAAAAGTGCACGTTTGTTATGATTTCCAAGATGGGGACCAGGATGTGGACATAATAAAAAAATAGGGAACATGATAGGAGACATTTCTACAATACATATAATCATTCTTATCTATCTAATACGATGACAACAGCTCTCCATACCTGCAGTCCACCACAAGGACCACTCTCTCTAATCCCTGAAAAATGAAATCATCCTCAGTGACGAAGAGAGGGGGCTAAGCGCCCCCCATGGTCTCAAAACATTGACTCTTCTAAGAGTCCTAAGAGTCCTGCTCACACTGATGGGGTGCAGCTGTGGGACCCTATTTTCAGAGATGATGTCCTCCACCCAACTCTCAAAAAGCTGAAAGGGTCTTCAGTAGAGATGGATAGTCGAGCTGGGCTACCAGACGGTCACCTCTGTAGCTGTAGTGTCATTTTTCCTATGGTCCAATGTGTAAATTAAACAAAAAGTGCACGTTTGTTATGATTTCCAAGATGGGGACCAGGATGTGGACATAATAAAAAAATAGGGAACATGATAGGAGACATTTCTACAATACATATAATCATTCTTATCTATCTAATACGATGACAACAGCTCTCCATACCTGCAGTCCACCACAAGGACCACCCTCTCTATTCCCTGAAAAGTGAAATCATCCTCAGTGACGAAGAGAGGGGGCTAAGCGCCCCCCATGGTCTCAAAACATTGACTCTTCTAAGAGTCCTAAGAGTCCTGCTCACACTGATGGGGTGCAGCTGTGGGACCCTATTTTCAGAGATGATGTTCTCCACCCAACTCTCAAAAAGCTGAAAGGGTCTTCAGTAGAGATGGATAGTCGAGCTGGGCTATCAGACGGTCACCTCTGTAGCTGTAGTGTCATTTTTCCTATGGTCCAATGTGTAAATTAAACAAAAAAGTGCACGTTTGTTATGATGTCCAAGATGGGGACCAGGATGTGGACATAATAAAAAATTAGGGAACATGATAGGAGACATTTCTACAATACATATAATCATTCTTATCTATTTAATACGATGACAACAGCTCTCCATACCTGCAGTCCACCACAAGGACCACCCTCTCTAATCCCTGAAAAATGAAATCATCCTCAGTGACGAAGAGAGGGGGCTAAGCGCCCCCCATGGTCTCAGAGCATTGACTCTTCTAAGAGTGCTAAGAGTCCTGCTCACACTGATGGGGTGCAGCTGTGGGACCCTATTTTCAGAGATGATGTCCTCCACCCAACTCTCAAAAAGCTGAAAGGGTCTTCAGTAGAGATGGATTGTCGAGCTGGGCTATCAGACGGTCACCTCTGTAGCTGTAGTGTCATTTTTCCTATGGTCCAATGTGTAAATTAAACAAAAAAGTGCACGTTTGTTATGATGTCCAAGATGGGGACCAGGATGTGGACATAATAAAAAATTAGGGAACATGATAGGAGACATTTCTACAATACATATAATCATTCTTATCTATCTAATACGATGATAACAGCTCTCCATACCTGCAGTCCACCACAAGGACCACCCTCTCTAATCCCTGAAAAATGAAATCATCCTCAGTGACGAAGAGAGGGGGCTAAGTGCCCCCAATGGTCTCAGAGCATTGACTCTTCTAAGAGTCCTAAGAGTCCTGCTCACACTGATGGGGTGCAGCTGTGGGACCCTATTTTCAGAGATGATGTCCTCCACCCAACTCTCAAAAAGCTGAAAGGGTCTTCAGTAGAGATGGATAGTTGAGCTGGGCTATCAGACGGTCACCTCTGTAGCTGTAGTGTCATTTTTCCTATGGTCCAATGTGTAAATTAAACAAAAAAGTGCACGTTTGTTATGATGTCCAAGATGGGGACCAGGATGTGGACATAATAAAAAATTAGGGAACATGATAGGAGACATTTCTAAAATACATATAATCATTCTTATCTATCTAATACGATGACAACAGCTCTCCATACCTGCAGTCCACCACAAGGACCACCCTCTCTAATCCCTGAAAAATGAAATCATCCTCAGTGACGAAGAGAGGGGGCTAAGCGCCCCCATGGTCTCAGAGCATTAACTCTTCTAAGAGTCCTAAGAGTCCTGCTCACACTGATGGGGTGCAGCTGTGGGACCCTATTTTCAGAGATGATGTCCTCCACCCAACTCTCAAAAAGCTGAAAGGGTCTTCAGTAGAGATGGATGGTCGAGCTGGGCTATCAGACGGTCACCTCTGTAGCTGTAGTGTCATTTTTCCTATGGTCCAATGTGTAAATTAAACAAAAAAGTGCACGTTTGTTATGATGTCCAAGATGGGGACCAGGATGTGGACATAATAAAAAATTAGGGAACATGATAGGAGACATTTCTACAATACATATAATCATTCTTATCTATCTAATACGATTACAACAGCTCTACATACCTGCAGTCCACCACAAGGACCACCCTCTCTAATCCCTGAAAAATGAAATCATCCTCAGTGACGAAGAGAGGGGGCCAAGCGCCCCCCATGGTACCAGAGCATTGACTCTTCTAAGAGTCCTAAGAGTCCTGCTCACACTGATGGGGTGAAGCCTTGGGACCCTATTTTCAGAGATGATGTCCTCCACCCAACTCTCAAAAAGCTGAAAGGGTCTTCAGTAGAGATGGATAGTCGAGCTGGGCTATCAGACGGTCACCTCTGTAGCTGTAGTGTCATTTTTCCTATGGTCCAATGTGTAAATTAAACAAAAAAGTGCACGTTTGTTATGATGTCCAAGATGGGGACCAGGATGTGGACATAATAAAAAATTAGGGAACATGATAGGAGACATTTCTACAATACATATAATCATTCTTATCTATCTAATACGATGATAACAGCTCTCCATACCTGCAGTCCACCACAAGGACCACCCTCTCTAAACCCTGAAAAATGAAATCATCCTCAGTGACGAAGAGAGGGGGCTCAGTGCCCCCAATGGTCTCAGAGCATTGACTCTTCTAAGAGTCTTAAGAGTCCTGCTCACACTGATGGGGTGCAGCTGTGGGACCCTATTTTCAGAGATGATGTCCTCCACCCAACTCTCAAAATGCTGAAAGGGTCTTCAGTAGAGATGGATAGTCGAGCTGGGCTATCAGACGGTCACCTATGTAGCTGTAGTGTCATTTTTCCTATGGTCCAATGTGTAAATTAAACAAAAAAGTGCACGTTTGTTATGATGTCCAAGATGGGGACCAGGATGTGGACATAATAAAAAATTAGGGAACATGATAGGAGACATTTCTACAATACATATAATCATTCTTATCTATCTAATACGATGACAACAGCTCTCCATACCTGCAGTCCACCACAAGGACCACCCTCTCTAATCCCTGAAAAATGAAATCATCCTCAGTGACGAAGAGAGGGGGCTAAGCGCCCCCATAGTCTCAGAGCATTAACTCTTCTAAGAGTCCTAAGAGTCCTGCTCACACTGATGGGGTGCAGCTGTGGGACCCTATTTTCAGAGATGATGTCCTCCACCCAACTCTCAAAAAGCTGAAAGGGTCTTCAGTAGAGATGGATAGTCGAGCTGGGCTATCAGACGGTCACCTCTGTAGCTGTAGTGTCATTTTTCCTATGGTCCAATGTGGAAATTAAACAAAAAAGTGCACGTTTGTTATGATGTCCAAGATGGGGACCAGGATGTGAACATAATAAAAAATTAGGGAACATGATAGGAGACATTTCTACAATACATATAATCATTCTTATCTATCTAATACGATGACAACAGCTCTCCATACCTGCAGTCCACCACAAGGACCACCCTCTCTAATCCCTGAAAAATGAAATCATCCTCAGTGACGAAGAGAGGGGGCGAAGCGCCCCCCATGGTACCAGAGCATTGACTCTTCTAAGAGTCCTAAGAGTCCTGCTCACACTGATGGGGTGAAGCTGTGGGACCCTATTTTCAGAGATGATGTCCCCCACCCAACTCTCAAAAAGCTGAAAGGGTCTTCAGTAGAGATGGATAGTCGAGCTGGGCTATCAGACGGTCACCTCTGTAGCTGTAGTGTCATTTTTCCTATGGTCCAATGTGTAAATTAAACAAAAAAGTGCACGTTTGTTATGATGTTCAAGATGGGGACCAGGATGTGGAAATAATAAAAAGTTAGGGAACATGATAGGAGACATTTCTACAATACATATAATCATTCTTATCTATCTAATACGATCACAACAGCTCTCCATACCTGCAGTCCACCACAAGGACCACTCTCTCTAATCCCTGAAAAATGAAATCATCCTCAGTGACGAAGAGAGGGGGCTAAGCGCCCCCCATGGTCTCAGAGCATTGACTCTTCTAAGAGTCCTAAGATTCCTGCTCACACTGATGGGGTGCAGCTGTGGGACCCTATTTTCAGAGATGATGTCCTCAACCCAACTCTCAAAAAGCTGAAAGGGTCTTCAGTAGAGATGGATAGTCGAGCTGGGCTATCAGACGGTCACCTCTGTAGCTGTAGTGTCATTTTTTCTATTGTCCAATTTGTAAATTAAACAAAAAAGTGCACGTTTGTTATGATTTCCAAGATGGGAACCAGGATGTGGACATAATAAAAAAATAGGGAACATGATAGGAGACATTTCTACAATACATATAATCATTCTTATCTATCTAATACGATGACAACAGCTCTCCATACCTGCAGTCCACCACAAGGACCACCCTCTCTATTCCCTGAAAAGTGAAATCATCCTCAGTGACGAGGAGAGGGGGCTAAGCGCCCCCCATGGTCTCAGAGCATTGACTCTTCTAAGAGTCCTAAGAGTCCTGCTCACACTGATGGGGTGCAGCTGTGGGACCCTATTTTCAGAGATGATGTTCTCCACCCAACTCTCAAAAAGTTGAAAGGGTCTTCAGTAGAGATGGATAGTCGAGCTGGGCTATCAGACGGTCACCTCTGTAGCTGTAGTGTCATTTTTCCTATGGTCCAATGTGTAAATTAAACAAAAAAGTGCACGTTTGTTATGATGTCCAAGATGGGGACCAGGATGTGGACATAATAAAAAATTAGGGAACATGATAGGAGACATTTCTACAATACATATAATTATTCTTATCTATTTAATACGATGACAACAGCTCTCCATACCTGCAGTCCACCACAAGGACCACCCTCTCTAATCCCTGAAAAATGAAATCATCCTCAGTGATGAAGAGAGGGGGCTAAGCGCCCCCCATGGTCTCAGAGCATTGACTCTTCTAAGAGTCCTAAGAGTCCTGCTCACACTGATGGGGTGCAGCTGTGGGACCCTATTTTCAGAGATGATGTCCTCCACCCAACTCTCAAAAAGCTGAAAGGGTCTTCAGTAGAGATGGATAGTCGAGCTGGGCTATCAGACGGTCACCTCTGTAGCTGTAGTGTCATTTTTCCTATGGTCCAATGTGTAAATTAAACAAAAAAGTGCACGTTTGTTATGATGTCCAAGATGGGGACCAGGATGTGGACATAATAAAAAATTAGGGAACATGATAGGAGACATTTCTACAATACATATAATCATTCTTATCTATCTAATACGATGACAACAGCTCTCCATACCTGCAGTCCACCACAAGGACCACCCTCTCTAATCCCTGAAAAATGAAATCATCCTCAGTGACGAAGAGAGGGGGCTAAGCGCCCCCCATGGTTTTAGAGCATTGACTCTTCTAAGAGTCCTAAGAGTCCTGCTTACACTGATGGGGTGCAGCTGTGGGACCCTATTTTAAGAGATGATGTCCTCCACCCAACTCTCAAAAAGCTGAAAGGGTCTTCAGTAGAGATGGATAGTCGAGCTGGGCTATCAGACGGTCACCTCTGTAGCTGTAGTGTCATTTTTCCTATGGTCCAATGTGTAAATTAAACAAAAAAGTGCACGTTTGTTATGATGTCCAAGATGGGGACCAGGATGTGGACATAATAAAAAATTAGGGAACATGATAGGAGACATTTCTACAATACATATAATCATTCTTATCTATTTAATACGATGACAACAGCTCTCCATACCTGCAGTCCACCACAAGGACCACCCTCTCTAATCCCTGAAAAATGAAATCATCCTCAGTGACGAAGAGAGGGGGCTAAGCGCCCCCCATGGTCTCAGAGCATTGACTCTTCTAAGAGTCCTAAGAGTCCTGCTCACACTGATGGGGTGCAGCTGTGGGACCCTATTTTCAGAGATGATGTCCTCCACCCAACTCTCAAAAAGCTGAAAGGGTCTTCAGTAGAGATGGATTGTCGAGCTGGGCTATCAGACGGTCACCTCTGTAGCTGTAGTGTCATTTTTCCTATGGTCCAATGTGTAAATTAAACAAAAAAGTGCACGTTTGTTATGATGTCCAAGATGGGGACCAGGATGTGGACATAATAAAAAATTAGGGAACATGATAGGAGACATTTCTACAATACATATAATCATTCTTATCTACCTAATACGATGATAACAGCTCTCCATACCTGCAGTCCACCACAAGGACCACCCTCTCTAATCCCTGAAAAATGAAATCATCCTCAGTGACGAAGAGAGGGGGCTAAGTGCCCCCAATGGTCTCAGAGCATTGACTCTTCTAAGAGTCCTAAGAGTCCTGCTCACACTGATGGGGTGCAGCTGTGGGACCCTATTTTCAGAGATGATGTCCTCCACCCAACTCTCAAAAAGCTGAAAGGGTCTTCAGTAGAGATGGATAGTCGAGCTGGGCTATCAGACGGTCACCTCTGTAGCTGTAGTGTCATTTTTCCTATGGTCCAATGTGTAAATTAAACAAAAAAGTGCACGTTTGTTATGATGTCCAAGATGGGGACCAGGATGTGGACATAATAAAAAATTAGGGAACATGATAGGAGACATTTCTACAATACATATAATCATTCTTATCTATCTAATACGATGATAACAGCTCTCCATATCTGCAGTCCACCACAAGGACCACCCTCTCTAATCCCTGAAAAATGAAATCATCCTCAGTGATGAAGAGAGGGGGCTAAGTGCCCCCAATGGTCTCAGAGCATTGACTCTTCTAAGAGTCCTAAGAGTCCTGCTCACACTGATGGGGTGCAGCTGTGGGACCCTATTTTCAGAGATGATGTCCTCCACCCAACTCTCAAAAAGCTGAAAGGGTCTTCAGTAGAGATGGATAGTCGAGCTGGGCTATCAGACGGTCACCTCTGTAGCTGTAGTGTCATTTTTCCTATGGTCCAATGTGTAAATTAAACAAAAAAGTGCACGTTTGTTATGATGTCCAAGATGGGGACCAGGATGTGGACATAATAAAAAATTAGGGAACATGATAGGAGACATTTCTACAATACATATAATCATTCTTATCTATCTAATACGATGACAACAGCTCTCCATACCTGCAGTCCACCACAAGGACCACCCTCTCTAATCCCTGAAAAATGAAATCATCCTCAGTGACGAAGAGAGGGGGCTAAGCGCCCCCATGGTCTCAGAGCATTAACTCTTCTAAGAGTCCTAAGAGTCCTGCTCACACTGATGGGGTGAAGCTGTGGGACCCTATTTTCAGAGATGATGTCCTCCACCCAACTCTCAAAAAGCTGAAAGGGTCTTCAGTAGAGCTCGACTATCCATCTCTACTGAAGACCCTTTCAGCTTTTTGAGAGTTGGGTGGAGGACATCATCTCTGAAAATAGAGTGTGTGTCTGGGTCGCTGTGACAGTTTACAGGACATAACTCAGGGCACCTAGACAGAAGGCAGAGGGACTACTTTCTATTTCTGGTGTAGAGCTTAGTACAATATATATATATATATACTATTACATGTGACACATGTACCTTGTATTACCATTATTCGCTGTATATGAACCCCTTTTCTCCGGGCATTATTTGTCTATAGCATTTTTCACGAACCTGAGGCAACTGAGAACCCTTCAGTGAAGGAATTCCACTAACCCTCACAATACCAACCAGGGGCCTCCCTGCAGTAACTCAGGTAGTTGTACCCATTCTCTTTCCGCATTCTATGTGTTCATCTTTCTTCTTTTTTTTTCTTTTTTCTTCTTTTTATTTCTATCATGTAGTTCAGGGGTTTATAGATATATGTCCTGCATTTCATATTTCCTTTAGTGGTGCTTCTTACCCATTCTCATATCATTTACCCTAGTATTTCATGATCCTGAGGCGACTGAGAACCCTTTAATAAAGGAATCCTTTTTCACCTGAATTGTCAAGTGATACTTACCAGTGACTATCACGTAATGTTACAGGTAGTTCCATTTTCTTCCTCTTCTTTCTCTCCTTTCTTCTTTGTCACACGGTCCATTGTGTTATAGCCCACGTGTCATGATAACACTTGTACCATCTTTTCATTTAGATTCCACCTACAATTATTTACCGATTCCAGTTCTGGAATAGGCTTTCATCATCTACTCACTAGAATTCTCAAGTGCATAAGGTACTGAGACATATACATGTTCACACCATTATAAAGAACAAAGTATAAACATTGAGGTTTTTCTCACACCCATGTTCCTGTGTTCTTTGATATGATATGTGTTCATTTCCTTCACTATATAGGATTGCAAGTTTTCCATTTGTACCTTAATGGCAATGACGCTATACAATTGAACACATATCATCCTGTTATCCATATAGGTGTGTATTTACCTGCTTGACTATTTTTGGTTGTTTGATCCAGAATGTTTCTCCAGATAGGTCATGTGGAAATTTTCTTTCCTCAGTACAAATGTTTTCACTATGGCTTTGGAAAAATTTTTTGTATGTGCCTCATGGTCATTTGACCCATTGTACTCTCAAGTAGCAATATATTGTACTGTTATGTTGTACTATGTACTAATTCTGCAAATGTCTTGGCACTAGTGGGACTATAGCAAAGTCCAATAGCCACGTATAGGATGCCACTAGGTACACTGAGTGTGTGCTAGTATAATGGCTTAGTTATAATTAGTTGGAGTGTGCAACGCAGGCAGATGCGTTCTGCAAATGTCTTGGCACTAGTGGGACTAAAGCAAAGTCCAATAGCCACGTATAGGATGCCACTAGGTACACTAAGTGTTTGATAGTATAATGGCTTAGTTATAATTAGTTGGAGTGTGCAACGCAGGCAGATGCGCTCTGCAAATGTCTTGGCACTAGTGGGACTATAGCAAAGTCCAATAGCCACGTATAGGATGCCACTAGGTACACTGAGTGTGTGCTAGTTTAATGGCTTAGTTATAATTAGTTGGAGTGTGCAACGCAGGCAGATGCGCTCTGCAAATGTCTTGGCACTAGTGGGACTATAGCAAAGTCCAATAGCCACGTATAGGATGCCACTAGGTACACTGAGTGTGTGCTAGTATAATGGCTTAGTTATAATTAGTTGGAGTGTGCAACGCAGGCAGATGCGCTCTGCAAATGTCTTGGCACTAGTGGGACTATAGCAAAGTCCAATAGCCACGTATAGGATGCCACTAGGTACACTGAGTGTTTGCTAGTATAATGGCTTAGTTATAATTAGTTGGAGTGTGCAACGCAGGCAGATGCGCTCTGCAAATATCTTGGCACTAGTGGGACTATAGCAAAGTCCAATAGCCACGTATAGGATGCCACTAGGTACACTGAGTGTGTGCTAGTATAATGGCTTAGTTATAATTAGTTGGAGTGTGCAACGCAGGCAGATGCGTTCTGCAAATGTCTTGGCACTAGTGGGACTAAAGCAAAGTCCAATAGCCACGTATAGGATGCCACTAGGTACACTAAGTGTTTGCTAGTATAATGGCTTAGTTATAATTAGTTGGAGTGTGCAACGCAGGCAGATGCGCTCTGCAAATGTCTTGGCACTAGTGGGACTATAGCAAAGTCCAATAGCCACGTATAGGATGCCACTAGGTACACTGAGTGTTTGCTAGTATAATGGCTTAGTTATAATTAGTTGGAGTGTGCAACGCAGGCAGATGCGCTCTGCAAATGTCTTGGCACTAGTGGGACTATAGCAAAGTCCAATAGCCACGTATAGGATGCCACTAGGTACACTGAGTGTGTGCTAGTATAATGGCTTAGTTATAATTAGTTGGAGTGTGCAACGCAGGCAGATGCGTTCTGCAAATGTCTTGGCACTAGTGGGACTAAAGCAAAGTCCAATAGCCACGTATAGGATGCCACTAGGTACACTAAGTGTTTGCTAGTATAATGGCTTAGTTATAATTAGTTGGAGTGTGCAACGCAGGCAGATGCGCTCTGCAAATGTCTTGGCACTAGTGGGACTATAGCAAAGTCCAATAGCCACGTATAGGATGCCACTAGGTACACTGAGTGTGTGCTAGTATAATGGCTTAGTTATAATTAGTTGGAGTGTGCAACGCAGGCAGATGCGCTCTGCAAATGTCTTGGCACTAGTGGGACTATAGCAAAGTCCAATAGCCACGTATAGGATGCCACTAGGTACACTGAGTGTGTGCTAGTATAATGGCTTAGTTATAATTAGTTGGAGTGTGCAACGCAGGCAGATGCGCTCTGCAAATGTCTTGGCACTAGTGGGACTATAGCAAAGTCCAATAGCCACGTATAGGATGCCACTAGGTACACTGAGTGTTTGCTAGTATAATGGCTTAGTTATAATTAGTTGGAGTGTGCAACGCAGGCAGATGCGCTCTGCAAATGTCTTGGCACTAGTGGGACTATAGCAAAGTCCAATAGCCACGTATAGGATGCCACTAGGTACACTGAGTGTGTGCTAGTATAATGGCTTAGTTATAATTAGTTGGAGTGTGCAACGCAGGCAGATGCGCTCTGCAAATGTCTTGGCACTAGTGGGACTATAGCAAAGTCCAATAGCCACGTATAGGATGCCACTAGGTACACTGAGTGTGTGCTAGTATATTGGCTTAGTTATAATTAGTTGGAGTGTGCAACGCAGGCAGTTGCGCTCTGCAAATGTCTTGGCACTAGTGGGACTATAGCAAAGTCCAATAGCCACGTATAGGATGCCACTAGGTACACTGAGTGTTTGCTAGTATAATGGCTTAGTTATAATTAGTTGGAGTGTGCAACGCAGGCAGATGCGCTCTGCAAATGTCTTGGCACTAGTGGGACTAAAGCAAAGTCCAATAGCCACGTATAGGATGCCACTAGGTACACTGAGTGTTTGCTAGTATAATGGCTTAGTTATAATTAGTTGGAGTGTGCAACGCAGGCAGATGCGCTCTGCAAATGTCTTGGCACTAGTGGGACTAAAGCAAAGTCCAATAGCCACGTATAGGATGCCACTAGGTACACTGAGTGTTTGCTAGTATAATGGCTTAGTTAGAATGAGTTGGAGTGTGCAGAGGACAAGAGGGTACAGTGGCAGGATTGTGGTGCTCTGGGTAGAGGAATGGAAGCCTGCCTTTCTATTTCCTCCTAATGGTGAAATGCAGGGAGGAAATCCCTGACCTGGGCTACACAGACGCTGTTGCTGTTTGCAGGACCTGTCACCTATGGCTCTCTGACCCTGCCGCTTTGAGCCCTTAAAAGGACTGCTAGAATGTGCTCTCCCTAAGCTGTCTAACGTTGTGTATGCAGCGCATACAGCTGTATCGGCTATAGGACTCAGGAGGACGGAGCTGCGACACTGATGTCTGACACCAAAGACGCAGAAGGCAGATAATGGCGTTCGTGAAGAAAATGTCCGGTTTTATAATGCAGGGACATGTGACATGCAGATCCTATCACACATGCCGTTGCTTCTCTGGCTCAAAGTCCACTTAGCTGTGTGTGTGTCTGTGATTGGCTGACATGCTGGCCCGCCCCACAAGACGCGCGCGCTTAGGGAAGGAAGACAAGAAAAAAAAAAAAAAATTATAGAAACAGCAGTGATCTGAAGGCGCTGTTCACGCACACTATACACTGAAATGTGATAATAGTTTGATTCACAGAGTGACTTACACTATTACAGCAGAAACCAAGCTATGATTTAGCTGTTTTTTGGCTGCTAGAACCGTTCTCGAACGTTTCTAGAACTATCGAGCTTTTGCAAAAAGCTCGAGTTCTAGTTCGATCTAGAACATGCCCCAAAATCACTCGAGCCTAGAACTGGAGAACCACGAACCACGAACCGCGCTCAACTCTAGTCTTCAGTAGAGATGGATAGTCGAGCTGGGCTATCAGACGGTCACCTCTGTAGCTGTAGTGTCATTTTTCCTATGGTCCAATGTGTAAATTAAACAAAAAAGTGCACGTTTGTTATGATGTCCAAGATGGGGACCAGGATGTGGACATAATAAAAAATTAGGGAACATGATAGGAGACATTTCTACAATACATATAATCATTCTTATCTATCTAATACGATGATAACAGCTCTCCATATCTGCAGTCCACCACAAGGACCACCCTCTCTAATCCCTGAAAAATGAAATCATCCTCAGTGATGAAGAGAGGGGGCTAAGTGCCCCCAATGGTCTCAGAGCATTGACTCTTCTAAGAGTCCTAAGAGTCCTGCTCACACTGATGGGGTGCAGCTGTGGGACCCTATTTTCAGAGATGATGTCCTCCACCCAACTCTCAAAAAGCTGAAAGGGTCTTCAGTAGAGATGGATAGTCGAGCTGGGCTATCAGACGGTCACCTCTGTAGCTGTAGTTTCATTTTCCCTATGGTCCAATGTGTAAATTAAACAAAAAAGTGCACGTTTGTTATGATGTCCAAGATGGGGACCAGGATGTGGACATAATAAAAAATTAGGGAACATGATAGGAGACATTTCTACAATACATATAATCATTCTTATCTATCTAATACGATGACAACAGCTCTCCATACCTGCAGTCCACCACAAGGACCACCCTCTCTAATCCCTGAAAAATGAAATCATCCTCAGTGATGAAGAGAGGGGGCTAAGTGCCCCCAATGGTCTCAGAGCATTGACTCTTCTAAGAGTCCTAAGAGTCCTGCTCACACTGATGGGGTGCAGCTGTGGGACCCTATTTTCAGAGATGATGTCCTCCACCCAACTCTCAAAAAGCTGAAAGGGTCTTCAGTAGAGATGGATAGTCGAGCTGGGCTATCAGACGGTCACCTCTGTAGCTGTAGTGTCATTTTTCCTATGGTCCAATGTGTAAATTAAACAAAAAAGTGCACGTTTGTTATGATGTCCAAGATGGGGACCAGGATGTGGACATAATAAAAAATTAGGGAACATGATAGGAGACATTTCTACAATACATATAATCATTCTTATCTATCTAATACGATGACAACAGCTCTCCATACCTGCAGTCCACCACAAGGACCACCCTCTCTAATCCCTGAAAAATGAAATCATCCTCAGTGACGAAGAGAGGGGGCTAAGCGCCCCCATGGTCTCAGAGCATTAACTCTTCTAAGAGTCCTAAGAGTCCTGCTCACACTGATGGGGTGCAGCTGTGGGACCCTATTTTCAGAGATGATGTCCTCCACCCAACTCTCAAAAAGCTGAAAGGGTCTTCAGTAGAGATGGATAGTCGAGCTGGGCTATCAGACGGTCACCTCTGTAGCTGTAGTGTCATTTTTCCTATGGTCCAATGTGTAAATTAAACAAAAAAGTGCACGTTTGTTATGATGTCCAAGATGGGGACCAGGATGTGGACATAATAAAAAATTAGGGAACATGATAGGAGACATTTCTACAATACATATAATCATTCTTATCTATCTAATACGATGACAACAGCTCTCCATACCTGCAGTCCACCACAAGGACCACCCTCTCTAATCCCTGAAAAATGAAATCATCCTCAGGGACGAAGAGAGGGGGCTAAGCGCCCCCCATGGTTTTAGAGCATTGACTCTTCTAAGAGTCCTAAGAGTCCTGCTTACACTGATGGGGTGCAGCTGTGGGACCCTATTTTAAGAGATGATGTCCTCCACCCAACTCTCAAAAAGCTGAAAGGGTCTTCAGTAGAGATGGATAGTCGAGCTGGGCTATCAGACGGTCACCTCTGTAGCTGTAGTGTCATTTTTCCTATGGTCCAATGTGTAAATTAAACAAAAAAGTGCACGTTTGTTATGATGTCCAAGATGGGGACCAGGATGTGGACATAATAAAAAATTAGGGAACATGATAGGAGACATTTCTACAATACATATAATCATTCTTATCTATCTAATACGATGACAACAGCTCTCCATACCTGCAGTCCACCACAAGGACCACTCTCTCTAATCCCTGAAAAATGAAATCATCCTCAGTGACGAAGAGAGGGGGCTAAGCGCCCCCCATGGTCTCAAAACATTGACTCTTCTAAGAGTCCTAAGAGTCCTGCTCACACTGATGGGGTGCAGCTGTGGGACCCTATTTTCAGAGATGATGTCCTCCACCCAACTCTCAAAAAGCTGAAAGGGTCTTCAGTAGAGATGGATAGTCGAGCTGGGCTACCAGACGGTCACCTCTGTAGCTGTAGTGTCATTTTTCCTATGGTCCAATGTGTAAATTAAACAAAAAAGTGCACGTTTGTTATGATTTCCAAGATGGGGACCAGGATGTGGACATAATAAAAAAATAGGGAACATGATAGGAGACATTTCTACAATACATATAATCATTCTTATCTATCTAATACGATGACAACAGCTCTCTATACCTGCAGTCCACCACAAGGACCACCCTCTCTATTCCCTGAAAAGTGAAATCATCCTCAGTGACGAAGAGAGGGGGCTAAGCGCCCCCCATGGTCTCAAAACATTGACTCTTCTAAGAGTCCTAAGAGTCCTGCTCACACTGATGGGGTGCAGCTGTGGGACCCTATTTTCAGAGATGATGTTCTCCACCCAACTCTCAAAAAGCTGAAAGGGTCTTCAGTAGAGATGGATAGTCGAGCTGGGCTATCAGACGGTCACCTCTGTAGCTGTAGTGTCATTTTTCCTATGGTCCAATGTGTAAATTAAACAAAAAAGTGCACGTTTGTTATGATGTCCAAGATGGGGACCAGGATGTGGACATAATAAAAAATTAGGGAACATGATAGGAGACATTTCTACAATACATATAATCATTCTTATCTATTTAATACGATGACAACAGCTCTCCATACCTGCAGTCCACCACAAGGACCACCCTCTCTATTCCCTGAAAAGTGAAATCATCCTCAGTGACGAAGAGAGGGGGCAAGGCGCCCCCCATGGTCTCAAAACATTGACTCTTCTAAGAGTCCTAAGAGTCCTGCTCACACTGATGGGGTGCAGCTGTGGGACCCTATTTTCAGAGATGATGTTCTCCACCCAACTCTCAAAAAGCTGAAAGGGTCTTCAGTAGAGATGGATAGTCGAGCTGGGCTATCAGACGGTCACCTCTGTAGCTGTAGTGTCATTTTTCCTATGGTCCAATGTGTAAATTAAACAAAAAAGTGCACGTTTGCTATGATGTCCAAGATGGGGACCAGGATGTGGACATAATAAAAAATTAGGGAACATGATAGGAGACATTTCTACAATACATATAATCATTCTTATCTATTTAATACGATGACAACAGCTCTCCATACCTGCAGTCCACCACAAGGACCACCCTCTCTAATCCCTGAAAAATGAAATCATCCTCAGTGACGAAGAGAGGGGGCTAAGCGCCCCCCATGGTCTCAGAGCATTGACTCTTCTAAGAGTCCTAAGAGTCCTGCTCACACTGATGGGGTGCAGCTGTGGGACCCTATTTTCAGAGATGATGTCCTCCACCCAACTCTCAAAAAGCTGAAAGGGTCTTCAGTAGAGATGGATTGTCGAGCTGGGCTATCAGACGGTCACCTCTGTAGCTGTAGTGTCATTTTTCCTATGGTCCAATGTGTAAATTAAACAAAAAAGTGCATGTTTGTTATGATGTCCAAGATGGGGACCAGGATGTGGACATAATAAAAAATTAGGGAACATGATAGGAGACATTTCTACAATACATATAATCATTCTTATCTATCTAATACGATGATAACAGCTCTCCATACCTGCAGTCCACCACAAGGACCACCCTCTCTAATCCCTGAAAAATGAAATCATCCTCAGTGACGAAGAGAGGGGGCTCAGTGCCCCCAATGGTCTCAGAGCATTGACTCTTCTAAGAGTCCTAAGAGTCCTGCTCACACTGATGGGGTGCAGCTGTGGGACCCTATTTTCAGAGATGATGTCCTCCACCCAACTCTCAAAATGCTGAAAGGGTCTTCAGTAGAGATGGATAGTCGAGCTGGGCTATCAGACGGTCACCTCTGTAGCTGTAGTGTCATTTTTCCTATGGTCCAATGTGTAAATTAAACAAAAAAGTGCACGTTTGTTATGATGTCCAAGATGGGGACCAGGATGTGGACATAATAAAAAATTAGGGAACATGATAGGAGACATTTCTACAATACATATAATCATTCTTATCTATCTAATACGATGACAACAGCTCTCCATACCTGCAGTCCACCACAAGGACCACCCTCTCTAATCCCTGAAAAATGAAATCATCCTCAGTGACGAAGAGAGGGGGCTAAGCGCCCCCATGGTCTCAGAGCATTAACTCTTCTAATAGTCCTAAGAGTCCTGCTCACACTGATGGGGTGCAGCTGTGGGACCCTATTTTCAGAGATGATGTCCTCCACCCAACTCTCAAAAAGCTGAAAGGGTCTTCAGTAGAGATGGATAGTCGAGCTGGGCTATCAGACGGTCACCTCTGTAGCTGTAGTGTCATTTTTCCTATGGTCCAATGTGTAAATTAAACAAAAAAGTGCACGTTTGTTATGATGTCCAAGATGGGGACCAGGATGTGGACATAATAAAAAATTAGGGAACATGATAGGAG
>NW_027442426.1:0-119682 GCF_048569485.1 Anomaloglossus baeobatrachus | reverse complement strand
CGTTTAAGTGTACTTATTGAAAGTAGTAATTCTTTCATAGGCCGCCCTTTCTTAGTATTTGACGTTCCTTATATTGCGGTATGAGGCTTCGCAGTAGGTTGCAAACATTCATCACCCATGACTGTCCCCAATTGAGCTCAGAAGCTCAATGTCTATCATGACCTCTCTTTTAGAATGTCCAAGAGCAAGCAAACTATTCCTCCAGGAGAGGGCGCCAACAGACTACTAAAGAGATCATCATTACTCAAAGAAAACCCCAAAAACCAATGCATGATAGGAATAAACAGGTAACTTTCTTTGGAGTGGAAGCGGAGAGATCGCACCAGATGCCAATTCTAGATGTTATCACACCTGTGGTCACTGCAGCAGCAGGTGAATCCACTTTGTCCAAAAGGGATCTATTCCATTCAATTGCAAATGATCTAGATAAGACAGAGAACTGCAGCACGGGGACATAGCCGAGTTGGTCAGGTTGAGTGGTGATGAGTTTGCTATTTGGATGAATAAAGAAAGTCAAAAGTGTGAAAGATAAAAAACAAAAGGAGGAAGTGTGAAAAGTGAATGGGCCAAATTGAGGTGCATATGAAGACGTATGCTTTCTTCCAATTCATTAAATCGGGCTAATATGAATCAGGTGAATTGAGTTCTGCTTTTGGAAACTGGGTTAAGAAGGGGTGCACCGTTCCTGGAGGTACTGCAATACCAGGTCAATGCGTGGAGTGGACAGAGCAAGCTCTTTTTCCATCTCCCTGTTCTAAAAATCCATTTAATATATGGTCCCCAGATAGGGGACGTATCAGATATTAAACTGATAAGAACAGATACTACACTTGATCTTAGCCAAAAGGCCGAGAAGCGATAACCAGAATTGGTTTGGGCCTCGAGTGGCACCCTGGCCTATGCCGGACACATCTTAGGGAGAGAGAGCGAGAGGGAGACAAACCCACGCCTACACAAGACATTTTGTCACCCAAGCCAACCCTTGAAAAGGCTGCTTTGCAGAGCCAAAACAAGAAGAATGGTGCGTTTTGCAGCCGCCGCCCACTGCAATGAATCTGAATAACTCCTCCTTTAGGGCGCAAGCAACTCCCCTCCCCCTTGCAGTCTTTCCAATTCACGATACAAAAAGACGGACAGGACAGGTTGCCTGACTTTCCGTCACTGCCACCCTTTGCCATCCTTACCCGTAGAAAGCCCTTTCATCATCCCCAAACCCTAATCTTTTCCCTTTCCTTCCCAGCCCCCAAACCCTGCCCTCTGTACCTTTCTCACCACCCGCTTCCCTTCTCCTGTCATCCCCCTACCACCCGGGAAAAAAAGAGATTGCCCCCTCCTTCCACTAGCCCACCCTCCCACCCAAAGAACAACTTCTTCTGCGCAGCTTGTTTTCTAGGAAGCAGCGCTATTGTGATGTCATCGGGGGGCATTGTGACAAGCCGCCAGTGTTCCGTCTCTTCATGTTGTGCACAGTTCAAACGGAAAATACATCAACAGGCAGACTACAGAAAAGCTTACTATCAAAGGTTAGAGGGGGGCTTTCTCAGAGGGCTTTTTACAGTTTTTCTATTCCCAATTAGCCGTTTAAGTGTACTTATTGAAAGTAGTAATTCTTTCATAGGCCGCCCTTTCTTAGTATTTGACGTTCCTTATATTGCGGTATGAGGCTTCGCAGTAGGTTGCAAACATTCATCACCCATGACTGTCCCCAATTGAGCTCAGAAGCTCAATGTCTATCATGACCTCTCTTTTAGAATGTCCAAGAGCAAGCAAACTATTCCTCCAGGAGAGGGCGCCAACAGACTACTAAAGAGATCATCATTACTCAAAGAAAACCCCAAAAACCAATGCATGATAGGAATAAACAGGTAACTTTCTTTGGAGTGGAAGCGGAGAGATCGCACCAGATGCCAATTCTAGATGTTATCACACCTGTGGTCACTGCAGCAGCAGGTGAATCCACTTTGTCCAAAAGGGATCTATTCCATTCAATTGCAAATGATCTAGATAAGACAGAGAACTGCAGCACGGGGACATAGCCGAGTTGGTCAGGTTGAGTGGTGATGAGTTTGCTATTTGGATGAATAAAGAAAGTCAAAAGTGTGAAAGATAAAAAACAAAAGGAGGAAGTGTGAAAAGTGAATGGGCCAAATTGAGGTGCATATGAAGACGTATGCTTTCTTCCAATTCATTAAATCGGGCTAATATGAATCAGGTGAATTGAGTTCTGCTTTTGGAAACTGGGTTAAGAAGGGGTGCACCGTTCCTGGAGGTACTGCAATACCAGGTCAATGCGTGGAGTGGACAGAGCAAGCTCTTTTTCCATCTCCCTGTTCTAAAAATCCATTTAATATATGGTCCCCAGATAGGGGACGTATCAGATATTAAACTGATAAGAACAGATACTACACTTGATCTTAGCCAAAAGGCCGAGAAGCGATAACCAGAATTGGTTTGGGCCTCGAGTGGCACCCTGGCCTATGCCGGACACATCTTAGGGAGAGAGAGCGAGAGGGAGACAAACCCACGCCTACACAAGACATTTTGTCACCCAAGCCAACCCTTGAAAAGGCTGCTTTGCAGAGCCAAAACAAGAAGAATGGTGCGTTTTGCAGCCGCCGCCCACTGCAATGAATCTGAATAACTCCTCCTTTAGGGCGCAAGCAACTCCCCTCCCCCTTGCAGTCTTTCCAATTCACGATACAAAAAGACGGACAGGACAGGTTGCCTGACTTTCCGTCACTGCCACCCTTTGCCATCCTTACCCGTAGAAAGCCCTTTCATCATCCCCAAACCCTAATCTTTTCCCTTTCCTTCCCAGCCCCCAAACCCTGCCCTCTGTACCTTTCTCACCACCCGCTTCCCTTCTCCTGTCATCCCCCTACCACCCGGGAAAAAAAGAGATTGCCCCCTCCTTCCACTAGCCCACCCTCCCACCCAAAGAACAACTTCTTCTGCGCAGCTTGTTTTCTAGGCAGCAGCGCTATTGTGATGTCATCGGGGGGCATTGTGACAAGCCGCCAGTGTTCCGTCTCTTCATGTTGTGCACAGTTCAAACGGAAAATACATCAACAGGCAGACTACAGAAAAGCTTACTATCAAAGGTTAGAGGGGGGCTTTCTCAGAGGGCTTTTTACAGTTTTTCTATTCCCAATTAGCCGTTTAAGTGTACTTATTGAAAGTAGTAATTCTTTCATAGGCCGCCCTTTCTTAGTATTTGACGTTCCTTATATTGCGGTATGAGGCTTCGCAGTAGGTTGCAAACATTCATCACCCATGACTGTCCCCAATTGAGCTCAGAAGCTCAATGTCTATCATGACCTCTCTTTTAGAATGTCCAAGAGCAAGCAAACTATTCCTCCAGGAGAGGGCGCCAACAGACTACTAAAGAGATCATCATTACTCAAAGAAAACCCCAAAAACCAATGCATGATAGGAATAAACAGGTAACTTTCTTTGGAGTGGAAGCGGAGAGATCGCACCAGATGCCAATTCTAGATGTTATCACACCTGTGGTCACTGCAGCAGCAGGTGAATCCACTTTGTCCAAAAGGGATCTATTCCATTCAATTGCAAATGATCTAGATAAGACAGAGAACTGCAGCACGGGGACATAGCCGAGTTGGTCAGGTTGAGTGGTGATGAGTTTGCTATTTGGATGAATAAAGAAAGTCAAAAGTGTGAAAGATAAAAAACAAAAGGAGGAAGTGTGAAAAGTGAATGGGCCAAATTGAGGTGCATATGAAGACGTATGCTTTCTTCCAATTCATTAAATCGGGCTAATATGAATCAGGTGAATTGAGTTCTGCTTTTGGAAACTGGGTTAAGAAGGGGTGCACCGTTCCTGGAGGTACTGCAATACCAGGTCAATGCGTGGAGTGGACAGAGCAAGCTCTTTTTCCATCTCCCTGTTCTAAAAATCCATTTAATATATGGTCCCCAGATAGGGGACGTATCAGATATTAAACTGATAAGAACAGATACTACACTTGATCTTAGCCAAAAGGCCGAGAAGCGATAACCAGAATTGGTTTGGGCCTCGAGTGGCACCCTGGCCTATGCCGGACACATCTTAGGGAGAGAGAGCGAGAGGGAGACAAACCCACGCCTACACAAGACATTTTGTCACCCAAGCCAACCCTTGAAAAGGCTGCTTTGCAGAGCCAAAACAAGAAGAATGGTGCGTTTTGCAGCCGCCGCCCACTGCAATGAATCTGAATAACTCCTCCTTTAGGGCGCAAGCAACTCCCCTCCCCCTTGCAGTCTTTCCAATTCACGATACAAAAAGACGGACAGGACAGGTTGCCTGACTTTCCGTCACTGCCACCCTTTGCCATCCTTACCCGTAGAAAGCCCTTTCATCATCCCCAAACCCTAATCTTTTCCCTTTCCTTCCCAGCCCCCAAACCCTGCCCTCTGTACCTTTCTCACCACCCGCTTCCCTTCTCCTGTCATCCCCCTACCACCCGGGAAAAAAAGAGATTGCCCCCTCCTTCCACTAGCCCACCCTCCCACCCAAAGAACAACTTCTTCTGCGCAGCTTGTTTTCTAGGCAGCAGCGCTATTGTGATGTCATCGGGGGGCATTGTGACAAGCCGCCAGTGTTCCGTCTCTTCATGTTGTGCACAGTTCAAACGGAAAATACATCAACAGGCAGACTACAGAAAAGCTTACTATCAAAGGTTAGAGGGGGGCTTTCTCAGAGGGCTTTTTACAGTTTTTCTATTCCCAATTAGCCGTTTAAGTGTACTTATTGAAAGTAGTAATTCTTTCATAGGCCGCCCTTTCTTAGTATTTGACGTTCCTTATATTGCGGTATGAGGCTTCGCAGTAGGTTGCAAACATTCATCACCCATGACTGTCCCCAATTGAGCTCAGAAGCTCAATGTCTATCATGACCTCTCTTTTAGAATGTCCAAGAGCAAGCAAACTATTCCTCCAGGAGAGGGCGCCAACAGACTACTAAAGAGATCATCATTACTCAAAGAAAACCCCAAAAACCAATGCATGATAGGAATAAACAGGTAACTTTCTTTGGAGTGGAAGCGGAGAGATCGCACCAGATGCCAATTCTAGATGTTATCACACCTGTGGTCACTGCAGCAGCAGGTGAATCCACTTTGTCCAAAAGGGATCTATTCCATTCAATTGCAAATGATCTAGATAAGACAGAGAACTGCAGCACGGGGACATAGCCGAGTTGGTCAGGTTGAGTGGTGATGAGTTTGCTATTTGGATGAATAAAGAAAGTCAAAAGTGTGAAAGATAAAAAACAAAAGGAGGAAGTGTGAAAAGTGAATGGGCCAAATTGAGGTGCATATGAAGACGTATGCTTTCTTCCAATTCATTAAATCGGGCTAATATGAATCAGGTGAATTGAGTTCTGCTTTTGGAAACTGGGTTAAGAAGGGGTGCACCGTTCCTGGAGGTACTGCAATACCAGGTCAATGCGTGGAGTGGACAGAGCAAGCTCTTTTTCCATCTCCCTGTTCTAAAAATCCATTTAATATATGGTCCCCAGATAGGGGACGTATCAGATATTAAACTGATAAGAACAGATACTACACTTGATCTTAGCCAAAAGGCCGAGAAGCGATAACCAGAATTGGTTTGGGCCTCGAGTGGCACCCTGGCCTATGCCGGACACATCTTAGGGAGAGAGAGCGAGAGGGAGACAAACCCACGCCTACACAAGACATTTTGTCACCCAAGCCAACCCTTGAAAAGGCTGCTTTGCAGAGCCAAAACAAGAAGAATGGTGCGTTTTGCAGCCGCCGCCCACTGCAATGAATCTGAATAACTCCTCCTTTAGGGCGCAAGCAACTCCCCTCCCCCTTGCAGTCTTTCCAATTCACGATACAAAAAGACGGACAGGACAGGTTGCCTGACTTTCCGTCACTGCCACCCTTTGCCATCCTTACCCGTAGAAAGCCCTTTCATCATCCCCAAACCCTAATCTTTTCCCTTTCCTTCCCAGCCCCCAAACCCTGCCCTCTGTACCTTTCTCACCACCCGCTTCCCTTCTCCTGTCATCCCCCTACCACCCGGGAAAAAAAGAGATTGCCCCCTCCTTCCACTAGCCCACCCTCCCACCCAAAGAACAACTTCTTCTGCGCAGCTTGTTTTCTAGGCAGCAGCGCTATTGTGATGTCATCGGGGGGCATTGTGACAAGCCGCCAGTGTTCCGTCTCTTCATGTTGTGCACAGTTCAAACGGAAAATACATCAACAGGCAGACTACAGAAAAGCTTACTATCAAAGGTTAGAGGGGGGCTTTCTCAGAGGGCTTTTTACAGTTTTTCTATTCCCAATTAGCCGTTTAAGTGTACTTATTGAAAGTAGTAATTCTTTCATAGGCCGCCCTTTCTTAGTATTTGACGTTCCTTATATTGCGGTATGAGGCTTCGCAGTAGGTTGCAAACATTCATCACCCATGACTGTCCCCAATTGAGCTCAGAAGCTCAATGTCTATCATGACCTCTCTTTTAGAATGTCCAAGAGCAAGCAAACTATTCCTCCAGGAGAGGGCGCCAACAGACTACTAAAGAGATCATCATTACTCAAAGAAAACCCCAAAAACCAATGCATGATAGGAATAAACAGGTAACTTTCTTTGGAGTGGAAGCGGAGAGATCGCACCAGATGCCAATTCTAGATGTTATCACACCTGTGGTCACTGCAGCAGCAGGTGAATCCACTTTGTCCAAAAGGGATCTATTCCATTCAATTGCAAATGATCTAGATAAGACAGAGAACTGCAGCACGGGGACATAGCCGAGTTGGTCAGGTTGAGTGGTGATGAGTTTGCTATTTGGATGAATAAAGAAAGTCAAAAGTGTGAAAGATAAAAAACAAAAGGAGGAAGTGTGAAAAGTGAATGGGCCAAATTGAGGTGCATATGAAGACGTATGCTTTCTTCCAATTCATTAAATCGGGCTAATATGAATCAGGTGAATTGAGTTCTGCTTTTGGAAACTGGGTTAAGAAGGGGTGCACCGTTCCTGGAGGTACTGCAATACCAGGTCAATGCGTGGAGTGGACAGAGCAAGCTCTTTTTCCATCTCCCTGTTCTAAAAATCCATTTAATATATGGTCCCCAGATAGGGGACGTATCAGATATTAAACTGATAAGAACAGATACTACACTTGATCTTAGCCAAAAGGCAGAGAAGCGATAACCAGAATTGGTTTGGGCCTCGAGTGGCACCCTGGCCTATGCCGGACACATCTTAGGGAGAGAGAGCGAGAGGGAGACAAACCCACGCCTACACAAGACATTTTGTCACCCAAGCCAACCCTTGAAAAGGCTGCTTTGCAGAGCCAAAACAAGAAGAATGGTGCGTTTTGCAGCCGCCGCCCACTGCAATGAATCTGAATAACTCCTCCTTTAGGGCGCAAGCAACTCCCCTCCCCCTTGCAGTCTTTCCAATTCACGATACAAAAAGACGGACAGGACAGGTTGCCTGACTTTCCGTCACTGCCACCCTTTGCCATCCTTACCCGTAGAAAGCCCTTTCATCATCCCCAAACCCTAATCTTTTCCCTTTCCTTCCCAGCCCCCAAACCCTGCCCTCTGTACCTTTCTCACCACCCGCTTCCCTTCTCCTGTCATCCCCCTACCACCCGGGAAAAAAAGAGATTGCCCCCTCCTTCCACTAGCCCACCCTCCCACCCAAAGAACAACTTCTTCTGCGCAGCTTGTTTTCTAGGCAGCAGCGCTATTGTGATGTCATCGGGGGGCATTGTGACAAGCCGCCAGTGTTCCGTCTCTTCATGTTGTGCACAGTTCAAACGGAAAATACATCAACAGGCAGACTACAGAAAAGCTTACTATCAAAGGTTAGAGGGGGGCTTTCTCAGAGGGCTTTTTACAGTTTTTCTATTCCCAATTAGCCGTTTAAGTGTACTTATTGAAAGTAGTAATTCTTTCATAGGCCGCCCTTTCTTAGTATTTGACGTTCCTTATATTGCGGTATGAGGCTTCGCAGTAGGTTGCAAACATTCATCACCCATGACTGTCCCCAATTGAGCTCAGAAGCTCAATGTCTATCATGACCTCTCTTTTAGAATGTCCAAGAGCAAGCAAACTATTCCTCCAGGAGAGGGCGCCAACAGACTACTAAAGAGATCATCATTACTCAAAGAAAACCCCAAAAACCAATGCATGATAGGAATAAACAGGTAACTTTCTTTGGAGTGGAAGCGGAGAGATCGCACCAGATGCCAATTCTAGATGTTATCACACCTGTGGTCACTGCAGCAGCAGGTGAATCCACTTTGTCCAAAAGGGATCTATTCCATTCAATTGCAAATGATCTAGATAAGACAGAGAACTGCAGCACGGGGACATAGCCGAGTTGGTCAGGTTGAGTGGTGATGAGTTTGCTATTTGGATGAATAAAGAAAGTGAAAAGTGTGAAAGATAAAAAACAAAAGGAGGAAGTGTGAAAAGTGAATGGGCCAAATTGAGGTGCATATGAAGACGTATGCTTTCTTCCAATTCATTAAATCGGGCTAATATGAATCAGGTGAATTGAGTTCTGCTTTTGGAAACTGGGTTAAGAAGGGGTGCACCGTTCCTGGAGGTACTGCAATACCAGGTCAATGCGTGGAGTGGACAGAGCAAGCTCTTTTTCCATCTCCCTGTTCTAAAAATCCATTTAATATATGGTCCCCAGATAGGGGACGTATCAGATATTAAACTGATAAGAACAGATACTACACTTGATCTTAGCCAAAAGGCCGAGAAGCGATAACCAGAATTGGTTTGGGCCTCGAGTGGCACCCTGGCCTATGCCGGACACATCTTAGGGAGAGAGAGCGAGAGGGAGACAAACCCACGCCTACACAAGACATTTTGTCACCCAAGCCAACCCTTGAAAAGGCTGCTTTGCAGAGCCAAAACAAGAAGAATGGTGCGTTTTGCAGCCGCCGCCCACTGCAATGAATCTGAATAACTCCTCCTTTAGGGCGCAAGCAACTCCCCTCCCCCTTGCAGTCTTTCCAATTCACGATACAAAAAGACGGACAGGACAGGTTGCCTGACTTTCCGTCACTGCCACCCTTTGCCATCCTTACCCGTAGAAAGCCCTTTCATCATCCCCAAACCCTAATCTTTTCCCTTTCCTTCCCAGCCCCCAAACCCTGCCCTCTGTACCTTTCTCACCACCCGCTTCCCTTCTCCTGTCATCCCCCTACCACCCGGGAAAAAAAGAGATTGCCCCCTCCTTCCACTAGCCCACCCTCCCACCCAAAGAACAACTTCTTCTGCGCAGCTTGTTTTCTAGGCAGCAGCGCTATTGTGATGTCATCGGGGGGCATTGTGACAAGCCGCCAGTGTTCCGTCTCTTCATGTTGTGCACAGTTCAAACGGAAAATACATCAACAGGCAGACTACAGAAAAGCTTACTATCAAAGGTTAGAGGGGGGCTTTCTCAGAGGGCTTTTTACAGTTTTTCTATTCCCAATTAGCCGTTTAAGTGTACTTATTGAAAGTAGTAATTCTTTCATAGGCCGCCCTTTCTTAGTATTTGACGTTCCTTATATTGCGGTATGAGGCTTCGCAGTAGGTTGCAAACATTCATCACCCATGACTGTCCCCAATTGAGCTCAGAAGCTCAATGTCTATCATGACCTCTCTTTTAGAATGTCCAAGAGCAAGCAAACTATTCCTCCAGGAGAGGGCGCCAACAGACTACTAAAGAGATCATCATTACTCAAAGAAAACCCCAAAAACCAATGCATGATAGGAATAAACAGGTAACTTTCTTTGGAGTGGAAGCGGAGAGATCGCACCAGATGCCAATTCTAGATGTTATCACACCTGTGGTCACTGCAGCAGCAGGTGAATCCACTTTGTCCAAAAGGGATCTATTCCATTCAATTGCAAATGATCTAGATAAGACAGAGAACTGCAGCACGGGGACATAGCCGAGTTGGTCAGGTTGAGTGGTGATGAGTTTGCTATTTGGATGAATAAAGAAAGTCAAAAGTGTGAAAGATAAAAAACAAAAGGAGGAAGTGTGAAAAGTGAATGGGCCAAATTGAGGTGCATATGAAGACGTATGCTTTCTTCCAATTCATTAAATCGGGCTAATATGAATCAGGTGAATTGAGTTCTGCTTTTGGAAACTGGGTTAAGAAGGGGTGCACCGTTCCTGGAGGTACTGCAATACCAGGTCAATGCGTGGAGTGGACAGAGCAAGCTCTTTTTCCATCTCCCTGTTCTAAAAATCCATTTAATATATGGTCCCCAGATAGGGGACGTATCAGATATTAAACTGATAAGAACAGATACTACACTTGATCTTAGCCAAAAGGCCGAGAAGCGATAACCAGAATTGGTTTGGGCCTCGAGTGGCACCCTGGCCTATGCCGGACACATCTTAGGGAGAGAGAGCGAGAGGGAGACAAACCCACGCCTACACAAGACATTTTGTCACCCAAGCCAACCCTTGAAAAGGCTGCTTTGCAGAGCCAAAACAAGAAGAATGGTGCGTTTTGCAGCCGCCGCCCACTGCAATGAATCTGAATAACTCCTCCTTTAGGGCGCAAGCAACTCCCCTCCCCCTTGCAGTCTTTCCAATTCACGATACAAAAAGACGGACAGGACAGGTTGCCTGACTTTCCGTCACTGCCACCCTTTGCCATCCTTACCCGTAGAAAGCCCTTTCATCATCCCCAAACCCTAATCTTTTCCCTTTCCTTCCCAGCCCCCAAACCCTGCCCTCTGTACCTTTCTCACCACCCGCTTCCCTTCTCCTGTCATCCCCCTACCACCCGGGAAAAAAAGAGATTGCCCCCTCCTTCCACTAGCCCACCCTCCCACCCAAAGAACAACTTCTTCTGCGCAGCTTGTTTTCTAGGCAGCAGCGCTATTGTGATGTCATCGGGGGGCATTGTGACAAGCCGCCAGTGTTCCGTCTCTTCATGTTGTGCACAGTTCAAACGGAAAATACATCAACAGGCAGACTACAGAAAAGCTTACTATCAAAGGTTAGAGGGGGGCTTTCTCAGAGGGCTTTTTACAGTTTTTCTATTCCCAATTAGCCGTTTAAGTGTACTTATTGAAAGTAGTAATTCTTTCATAGGCCGCCCTTTCTTAGTATTTGACGTTCCTTATATTGCGGTATGAGGCTTCGCAGTAGGTTGCAAACATTCATCACCCATGACTGTCCCCAATTGAGCTCAGAAGCTCAATGTCTATCATGACCTCTCTTTTAGAATGTCCAAGAGCAAGCAAACTATTCCTCCAGGAGAGGGCGCCAACAGACTACTAAAGAGATCATCATTACTCAAAGAAAACCCCAAAAACCAATGCATGATAGGAATAAACAGGTAACTTTCTTTGGAGTGGAAGCGGAGAGATCGCACCAGATGCCAATTCTAGATGTTATCACACCTGTGGTCACTGCAGCAGCAGGTGAATCCACTTTGTCCAAAAGGGATCTATTCCATTCAATTGCAAATGATCTAGATAAGACAGAGAACTGCAGCACGGGGACATAGCCGAGTTGGTCAGGTTGAGTGGTGATGAGTTTGCTATTTGGATGAATAAAGAAAGTCAAAAGTGTGAAAGATAAAAAACAAAAGGAGGAAGTGTGAAAAGTGAATGGGCCAAATTGAGGTGCATATGAAGACGTATGCTTTCTTCCAATTCATTAAATCGGGCTAATATGAATCAGGTGAATTGAGTTCTGCTTTTGGAAACTGGGTTAAGAAGGGGTGCACCGTTCCTGGAGGTACTGCAATACCAGGTCAATGCGTGGAGTGGACAGAGCAAGCTCTTTTTCCATCTCCCTGTTCTAAAAATCCATTTAATATATGGTCCCCAGATAGGGGACGTATCAGATATTAAACTGATAAGAACAGATTTTTGATTTAATGAAGCTTTCCAAAGCACCACAAAAAATGCATGACCGAAGTCACACCAAAAACAGTGCAAAGGCTAGGATTCGTGTGGACCCCACCGTGAGGAGAGGGTCCCCAAAAATCAACCCCGTCCCTCCGAGCCAGAAGGCCACAGCATGGGTCAGGGATCTTCGGTGCTCCCCCAAGCCGAAGCCTGGTTGAGCCTTGTCGTTGCTCCCAGCGTCCACCCAGGCATCTTACCCAAGTGGAGTAGAGAGCTACTAGTTGTTGGTTTCGCAGCCGAAACTGCCCGGACCGTCAACCGGTGTTGGTTTCTCAGCCCAAGGCTAACCGGACCTCCAACCGGGTGTTGGTTTCTCAGCCGAAGCTGACCCAGACCTCCAACCGGGTGTTGGTTTCTCAGCCGAAGCTGACCCAGACCTCCAACCGGGTGTTAGTTTCTCAGCCCAAAGCTGACCAGACCTCCGACCGGGATTATAAAAATTTCCCTTCCTAGCCAGAAGGCCGGGATAGGGTAATATGCTCAAAAAGTATGAAAAGGCAAGGTACGGTGTGCTACAGAGCCCAAGGCTTGCCGGGGTCCCAAGCCAGCAAGCTCAGACTCACTCCAGGGTCGTCAGTCCTGGGGCACGTTGTACCATAGCCCCCCACCCTTACTCAGTCTAATAGCCTCGATCCTGGTAGGGCCATGTTTTCCTCTAGATGAATATACTATCCACCCAGAGTACTAGCAAGCGCAACCTTCCAGTGTGCATTGTATCATTGTACTAAGGTGGCCTGGAGCTTAAACCACCTCTTCGAACAACACTACACTTGATCTTAGCCAAAAGGCCGAGAAGCGATAACCAGAATTGGTTTGGGCCTCGAGTGGCACCCTGGCCTATGCCGGACACATCTTAGGGAGAGAGAGCGAGAGGGAGACAAACCCACGCCTACACAAGACATTTTGTCACCCAAGCCAACCCTTGAAAAGGCTGCTTTGCAGAGCCAAAACAAGAAGAATGGTGCGTTTTGCAGCCGCCGCCCACTGCAATGAATCTGAATAACTCCTCCTTTAGGGCGCAAGCAACTCCCCTCCCCCTTGCAGTCTTTCCAATTCACGATACAAAAAGACGGACAGGACAGGTTGCCTGACTTTCCGTCACTGCCACCCTTTGCCATCCTTACCCGTAGAAAGCCCTTTCATCATCCCCAAACCCTAATCTTTTCCCTTTCCTTCCCAGCCCCCAAACCCTGCCCTCTGTACCTTTCTCACCACCCGCTTCCCTTCTCCTGTCATCCCCCTACCACCCGGGAAAAAAAGAGATTGCCCCCTCCTTCCACTAGCCCACCCTCCCACCCAAAGAACAACTTCTTCTGCGCAGCTTGTTTTCTAGGCAGCAGCGCTATTGTGATGTCATCGGGGGGCATTGTGACAAGCCGCCAGTGTTCCGTCTCTTCATGTTGTGCACAGTTCAAACGGAAAATACATCAACAGGCAGACTACAGAAAAGCTTACTATCAAAGGTTAGAGGGGGGCTTTCTCAGAGGGCTTTTTACAGTTTTTCTATTCCCAATTAGCCGTTTAAGTGTACTTATTGAAAGTAGTAATTCTTTCATAGGCCGCCCTTTCTTAGTATTTGACGTTCCTTATATTGCGGTATGAGGCTTCGCAGTAGGTTGCAAACATTCATCACCCATGACTGTCCCCAATTGAGCTCAGAAGCTCAATGTCTATCATGACCTCTCTTTTAGAATGTCCAAGAGCAAGCAAACTATTCCTCCAGGAGAGGGCGCCAACAGACTACTAAAGAGATCATCATTACTCAAAGAAAACCCCAAAAACCAATGCATGATAGGAATAAACAGGTAACTTTCTTTGGAGTGGAAGCGGAGAGATCGCACCAGATGCCAATTCTAGATGTTATCACACCTGTGGTCACTGCAGCAGCAGGTGAATCCACTTTGTCCAAAAGGGATCTATTCCATTCAATTGCAAATGATCTAGATAAGACAGAGAACTGCAGCACGGGGACATAGCCGAGTTGGTCAGGTTGAGTGGTGATGAGTTTGCTATTTGGATGAATAAAGAAAGTCAAAAGTGTGAAAGATAAAAAACAAAAGGAGGAAGTGTGAAAAGTGAATGGGCCAAATTGAGGTGCATATGAAGACGTATGCTTTCTTCCAATTCATTAAATCGGGCTAATATGAATCAGGTGAATTGAGTTCTGCTTTTGGAAACTGGGTTAAGAAGGGGTGCACCGTTCCTGGAGGTACTGCAATACCAGGTCAATGCGTGGAGTGGACAGAGCAAGCTCTTTTTCCATCTCCCTGTTCTAAAAATCCATTTAATATATGGTCCCCAGATAGGGGACGTATCAGATATTAAACTGATAAGAACAGATACTACACTTGATCTTAGCCAAAAGGCCGAGAAGCGATAACCAGAATTGGTTTGGGCCTCGAGTGGCACCCTGGCCTATGCCGGACACATCTTAGGGAGAGAGAGCGAGAGGGAGACAAACCCACGCCTACACAAGACATTTTGTCACCCAAGCCAACCCTTGAAAAGGCTGCTTTGCAGAGCCAAAACAAGAAGAATGGTGCGTTTTGCAGCCGCCGCCCACTGCAATGAATCTGAATAACTCCTCCTTTAGGGCGCAAGCAACTCCCCTCCCCCTTGCAGTCTTTCCAATTCACGATACAAAAAGACGGACAGGACAGGTTGCCTGACTTTCCGTCACTGCCACCCTTTGCCATCCTTACCCGTAGAAAGCCCTTTCATCATCCCCAAACCCTAATCTTTTCCCTTTCCTTCCCAGCCCCCAAACCCTGCCCTCTGTACCTTTCTCACCACCCGCTTCCCTTCTCCTGTCATCCCCCTACCACCCGGGAAAAAAAGAGATTGCCCCCTCCTTCCACTAGCCCACCCTCCCACCCAAAGAACAACTTCTTCTGCGCAGCTTGTTTTCTAGGCAGCAGCGCTATTGTGATGTCATCGGGGGGCATTGTGACAAGCCGCCAGTGTTCCGTCTCTTCATGTTGTGCACAGTTCAAACGGAAAATACATCAACAGGCAGACTACAGAAAAGCTTACTATCAAAGGTTAGAGGGGGGCTTTCTCAGAGGGCTTTTTACAGTTTTTCTATTCCCAATTAGCCGTTTAAGTGTACTTATTGAAAGTAGTAATTCTTTCATAGGCCGCCCTTTCTTAGTATTTGACGTTCCTTATATTGCGGTATGAGGCTTCGCAGTAGGTTGCAAACATTCATCACCCATGACTGTCCCCAATTGAGCTCAGAAGCTCAATGTCTATCATGACCTCTCTTTTAGAATGTCCAAGAGCAAGCAAACTATTCCTCCAGGAGAGGGCGCCAACAGACTACTAAAGAGATCATCATTACTCAAAGAAAACCCCAAAAACCAATGCATGATAGGAATAAACAGGTAACTTTCTTTGGAGTGGAAGCGGAGAGATCGCACCAGATGCCAATTCTAGATGTTATCACACCTGTGGTCACTGCAGCAGCAGGTGAATCCACTTTGTCCAAAAGGGATCTATTCCATTCAATTGCAAATGATCTAGATAAGACAGAGAACTGCAGCACGGGGACATAGCCGAGTTGGTCAGGTTGAGTGGTGATGAGTTTGCTATTTGGATGAATAAAGAAAGTCAAAAGTGTGAAAGATAAAAAACAAAAGGAGGAAGTGTGAAAAGTGAATGGGCCAAATTGAGGTGCATATGAAGACGTATGCTTTCTTCCAATTCATTAAATCGGGCTAATATGAATCAGGTGAATTGAGTTCTGCTTTTGGAAACTGGGTTAAGAAGGGGTGCACCGTTCCTGGAGGTACTGCAATACCAGGTCAATGCGTGGAGTGGACAGAGCAAGCTCTTTTTCCATCTCCCTGTTCTAAAAATCCATTTAATATATGGTCCCCAGATAGGGGACGTATCAGATATTAAACTGATAAGAACAGATACTACACTTGATCTTAGCCAAAAGGCCGAGAAGCGATAACCAGAATTGGTTTGGGCCTCGAGTGGCACCCTGGCCTATGCCGGACACATCTTAGGGAGAGAGAGCGAGAGGGAGACAAACCCACGCCTACACAAGACATTTTGTCACCCAAGCCAACCCTTGAAAAGGCTGCTTTGCAGAGCCAAAACAAGAAGAATGGTGCGTTTTGCAGCCGCCGCCCACTGCAATGAATCTGAATAACTCCTCCTTTAGGGCGCAAGCAACTCCCCTCCCCCTTGCAGTCTTTCCAATTCACGATACAAAAAGACGGACAGGACAGGTTGCCTGACTTTCCGTCACTGCCACCCTTTGCCATCCTTACCCGTAGAAAGCCCTTTCATCATCCCCAAACCCTAATCTTTTCCCTTTCCTTCCCAGCCCCCAAACCCTGCCCTCTGTACCTTTCTCACCACCCGCTTCCCTTCTCCTGTCATCCCCCTACCACCCGGGAAAAAAAGAGATTGCCCCCTCCTTCCACTAGCCCACCCTCCCACCCAAAGAACAACTTCTTCTGCGCAGCTTGTTTTCTAGGCAGCAGCGCTATTGTGATGTCATCGGGGGGCATTGTGACAAGCCGCCAGTGTTCCGTCTCTTCATGTTGTGCACAGTTCAAACGGAAAATACATCAACAGGCAGACTACAGAAAAGCTTACTATCAAAGGTTAGAGGGGGGCTTTCTCAGAGGGCTTTTTACAGTTTTTCTATTCCCAATTAGCCGTTTAAGTGTACTTATTGAAAGTAGTAATTCTTTCATAGGCCGCCCTTTCTTAGTATTTGACGTTCCTTATATTGCGGTATGAGGCTTCGCAGTAGGTTGCAAACATTCATCACCCATGACTGTCCCCAATTGAGCTCAGAAGCTCAATGTCTATCATGACCTCTCTTTTAGAATGTCCAAGAGCAAGCAAACTATTCCTCCAGGAGAGGGCGCCAACAGACTACTAAAGAGATCATCATTACTCAAAGAAAACCCCAAAAACCAATGCATGATAGGAATAAACAGGTAACTTTCTTTGGAGTGGAAGCGGAGAGATCGCACCAGATGCCAATTCTAGATGTTATCACACCTGTGGTCACTGCAGCAGCAGGTGAATCCACTTTGTCCAAAAGGGATCTATTCCATTCAATTGCAAATGATCTAGATAAGACAGAGAACTGCAGCACGGGGACATAGCCGAGTTGGTCAGGTTGAGTGGTGATGAGTTTGCTATTTGGATGAATAAAGAAAGTCAAAAGTGTGAAAGATAAAAAACAAAAGGAGGAAGTGTGAAAAGTGAATGGGCCAAATTGAGGTGCATATGAAGACGTATGCTTTCTTCCAATTCATTAAATCGGGCTAATATGAATCAGGTGAATTGAGTTCTGCTTTTGGAAACTGGGTTAAGAAGGGGTGCACCGTTCCTGGAGGTACTGCAATACCAGGTCAATGCGTGGAGTGGACAGAGCAAGCTCTTTTTCCATCTCCCTGTTCTAAAAATCCATTTAATATATGGTCCCCAGATAGGGGACGTATCAGATATTAAACTGATAAGAACAGATACTACACTTGATCTTAGCCAAAAGGCCGAGAAGCGATAACCAGAATTGGTTTGGGCCTCGAGTGGCACCCTGGCCTATGCCGGACACATCTTAGGGAGAGAGAGCGAGAGGGAGACAAACCCACGCCTACACAAGACATTTTGTCACCCAAGCCAACCCTTGAAAAGGCTGCTTTGCAGAGCCAAAACAAGAAGAATGGTGCGTTTTGCAGCCGCCGCCCACTGCAATGAATCTGAATAACTCCTCCTTTAGGGCGCAAGCAACTCCCCTCCCCCTTGCAGTCTTTCCAATTCACGATACAAAAAGACGGACAGGACAGGTTGCCTGACTTTCCGTCACTGCCACCCTTTGCCATCCTTACCCGTAGAAAGCCCTTTCATCATCCCCAAACCCTAATCTTTTCCCTTTCCTTCCCAGCCCCCAAACCCTGCCCTCTGTACCTTTCTCACCACCCGCTTCCCTTCTCCTGTCATCCCCCTACCACCCGGGAAAAAAAGAGATTGCCCCCTCCTTCCACTAGCCCACCCTCCCACCCAAAGAACAACTTCTTCTGCGCAGCTTGTTTTCTAGGCAGCAGCGCTATTGTGATGTCATCGGGGGGCATTGTGACAAGCCGCCAGTGTTCCGTCTCTTCATGTTGTGCACAGTTCAAACGGAAAATACATCAACAGGCAGACTACAGAAAAGCTTACTATCAAAGGTTAGAGGGGGGCTTTCTCA
This sequence comes from Anomaloglossus baeobatrachus, assembly GCF_048569485.1. NCBI lineage: Eukaryota > Metazoa > Chordata > Amphibia > Anura > Aromobatidae > Anomaloglossus > Anomaloglossus baeobatrachus. Next base: position 101,555 of record NW_027442426.1, on the reverse strand, counting down.
GAGGGCTTTTTACAGTTTTTCTATTCCCAATTAGCCGTTTAAGTGTACTTATTGAAAGTAGTAATTCTTTCATAGGCCGCCCTTTCTTAGTATTTGACGTTCCTTATATTGCGGTATGAGGCTTCGCAGTAGGTTGCAAACATTCATCACCCATGACTGTCCCCAATTGAGCTCAGAAGCTCAATGTCTATCATGACCTCTCTTTTAGAATGTCCAAGAGCAAGCAAACTATTCCTCCAGGAGAGGGCGCCAACAGACTACTAAAGAGATCATCATTACTCAAAGAAAACCCCAAAAACCAATGCATGATAGGAATAAACAGGTAACTTTCTTTGGAGTGGAAGCGGAGAGATCGCACCAGATGCCAATTCTAGATGTTATCACACCTGTGGTCACTGCAGCAGCAGGTGAATCCACTTTGTCCAAAAGGGATCTATTCCATTCAATTGCAAATGATCTAGATAAGACAGAGAACTGCAGCACGGGGACATAGCCGAGTTGGTCAGGTTGAGTGGTGATGAGTTTGCTATTTGGATGAATAAAGAAAGTCAAAAGTGTGAAAGATAAAAAACAAAAGGAGGAAGTGTGAAAAGTGAATGGGCCAAATTGAGGTGCATATGAAGACGTATGCTTTCTTCCAATTCATTAAATCGGGCTAATATGAATCAGGTGAATTGAGTTCTGCTTTTGGAAACTGGGTTAAGAAGGGGTGCACCGTTCCTGGAGGTACTGCAATACCAGGTCAATGCGTGGAGTGGACAGAGCAAGCTCTTTTTCCATCTCCCTGTTCTAAAAATCCATTTAATATATGGTCCCCAGATAGGGGACGTATCAGATATTAAACTGATAAGAACAGATACTACACTTGATCTTAGCCAAAAGGCCGAGAAGCGATAACCAGAATTGGTTTGGGCCTCGAGTGGCACCCTGGCCTATGCCGGACACATCTTAGGGAGAGAGAGCGAGAGGGAGACAAACCCACGCCTACACAAGACATTTTGTCACCCAAGCCAACCCTTGAAAAGGCTGCTTTGCAGAGCCAAAACAAGAAGAATGGTGCGTTTTGCAGCCGCCGCCCACTGCAATGAATCTGAATAACTCCTCCTTTAGGGCGCAAGCAACTCCCCTCCCCCTTGCAGTCTTTCCAATTCACGATACAAAAAGACGGACAGGACAGGTTGCCTGACTTTCCGTCACTGCCACCCTTTGCCATCCTTACCCGTAGAAAGCCCTTTCATCATCCCCAAACCCTAATCTTTTCCCTTTCCTTCCCAGCCCCCAAACCCTGCCCTCTGTACCTTTCTCACCACCCGCTTCCCTTCTCCTGTCATCCCCCTACCACCCGGGAAAAAAAGAGATTGCCCCCTCCTTCCACTAGCCCACCCTCCCACCCAAAGAACAACTTCTTCTGCGCAGCTTGTTTTCTAGGCAGCAGCGCTATTGTGATGTCATCGGGGGGCATTGTGACAAGCCGCCAGTGTTCCGTCTCTTCATGTTGTGCACAGTTCAAACGGAAAATACATCAACAGGCAGACTACAGAAAAGCTTACTATCAAAGGTTAGAGGGGGGCTTTCTCAGAGGGCTTTTTACAGTTTTTCTATTCCCAATTAGCCGTTTAAGTGTACTTATTGAAAGTAGTAATTCTTTCATAGGCCGCCCTTTCTTAGTATTTGACGTTCCTTATATTGCGGTATGAGGCTTCGCAGTAGGTTGCAAACATTCATCACCCATGACTGTCCCCAATTGAGCTCAGAAGCTCAATGTCTATCATGACCTCTCTTTTAGAATGTCCAAGAGCAAGCAAACTATTCCTCCAGGAGAGGGCGCCAACAGACTACTAAAGAGATCATCATTACTCAAAGAAAACCCCAAAAACCAATGCATGATAGGAATAAACAGGTAACTTTCTTTGGAGTGGAAGCGGAGAGATCGCACCAGATGCCAATTCTAGATGTTATCACACCTGTGGTCACTGCAGCAGCAGGTGAATCCACTTTGTCCAAAAGGGATCTATTCCATTCAATTGCAAATGATCTAGATAAGACAGAGAACTGCAGCACGGGGACATAGCCGAGTTGGTCAGGTTGAGTGGTGATGAGTTTGCTATTTGGATGAATAAAGAAAGTCAAAAGTGTGAAAGATAAAAAACAAAAGGAGGAAGTGTGAAAAGTGAATGGGCCAAATTGAGGTGCATATGAAGACGTATGCTTTCTTCCAATTCATTAAATCGGGCTAATATGAATCAGGTGAATTGAGTTCTGCTTTTGGAAACTGGGTTAAGAAGGGGTGCACCGTTCCTGGAGGTACTGCAATACCAGGTCAATGCGTGGAGTGGACAGAGCAAGCTCTTTTTCCATCTCCCTGTTCTAAAAATCCATTTAATATATGGTCCCCAGATAGGGGACGTATCAGATATTAAACTGATAAGAACAGATACTACACTTGATCTTAGCCAAAAGGCCGAGAAGCGATAACCAGAATTGGTTTGGGCCTCGAGTGGCACCCTGGCCTATGCCGGACACATCTTAGGGAGAGAGAGCGAGAGGGAGACAAACCCACGCCTACACAAGACATTTTGTCACCCAAGCCAACCCTTGAAAAGGCTGCTTTGCAGAGCCAAAACAAGAAGAATGGTGCGTTTTGCAGCCGCCGCCCACTGCAATGAATCTGAATAACTCCTCCTTTAGGGCGCAAGCAACTCCCCTCCCCCTTGCAGTCTTTCCAATTCACGATACAAAAAGACGGACAGGACAGGTTGCCTGACTTTCCGTCACTGCCACCCTTTGCCATCCTTACCCGTAGAAAGCCCTTTCATCATCCCCAAACCCTAATCTTTTCCCTTTCCTTCCCAGCCCCCAAACCCTGCCCTCTGTACCTTTCTCACCACCCGCTTCCCTTCTCCTGTCATCCCCCTACCACCCGGGAAAAAAAGAGATTGCCCCCTCCTTCCACTAGCCCACCCTCCCACCCAAAGAACAACTTCTTCTGCGCAGCTTGTTTTCTAGGCAGCAGCGCTATTGTGATGTCATCGGGGGGCATTGTGACAAGCCGCCAGTGTTCCGTCTCTTCATGTTGTGCACAGTTCAAACGGAAAATACATCAACAGGCAGACTACAGAAAAGCTTACTATCAAAGGTTAGAGGGGGGCTTTCTCAGAGGGCTTTTTACAGTTTTTCTATTCCCAATTAGCCGTTTAAGTGTACTTATTGAAAGTAGTAATTCTTTCATAGGCCGCCCTTTCTTAGTATTTGACGTTCCTTATATTGCGGTATGAGGCTTCGCAGTAGGTTGCAAACATTCATCACCCATGACTGTCCCCAATTGAGCTCAGAAGCTCAATGTCTATCATGACCTCTCTTTTAGAATGTCCAAGAGCAAGCAAACTATTCCTCCAGGAGAGGGCGCCAACAGACTACTAAAGAGATCATCATTACTCAAAGAAAACCCCAAAAACCAATGCATGATAGGAATAAACAGGTAACTTTCTTTGGAGTGGAAGCGGAGAGATCGCACCAGATGCCAATTCTAGATGTTATCACACCTGTGGTCACTGCAGCAGCAGGTGAATCCACTTTGTCCAAAAGGGATCTATTCCATTCAATTGCAAATGATCTAGATAAGACAGAGAACTGCAGCACGGGGACATAGCCGAGTTGGTCAGGTTGAGTGGTGATGAGTTTGCTATTTGGATGAATAAAGAAAGTCAAAAGTGTGAAAGATAAAAAACAAAAGGAGGAAGTGTGAAAAGTGAATGGGCCAAATTGAGGTGCATATGAAGACGTATGCTTTCTTCCAATTCATTAAATCGGGCTAATATGAATCAGGTGAATTGAGTTCTGCTTTTGGAAACTGGGTTAAGAAGGGGTGCACCGTTCCTGGAGGTACTGCAATACCAGGTCAATGCGTGGAGTGGACAGAGCAAGCTCTTTTTCCATCTCCCTGTTCTAAAAATCCATTTAATATATGGTCCCCAGATAGGGGACGTATCAGATATTAAACTGATAAGAACAGATACTACACTTGATCTTAGCCAAAAGGCCGAGAAGCGATAACCAGAATTGGTTTGGGCCTCGAGTGGCACCCTGGCCTATGCCGGACACATCTTAGGGAGAGAGAGCGAGAGGGAGACAAACCCACGCCTACACAAGACATTTTGTCACCCAAGCCAACCCTTGAAAAGGCTGCTTTGCAGAGCCAAAACAAGAAGAATGGTGCGTTTTGCAGCCGCCGCCCACTGCAATGAATCTGAATAACTCCTCCTTTAGGGCGCAAGCAACTCCCCTCCCCCTTGCAGTCTTTCCAATTCACGATACAAAAAGACGGACAGGACAGGTTGCCTGACTTTCCGTCACTGCCACCCTTTGCCATCCTTACCCGTAGAAAGCCCTTTCATCATCCCCAAACCCTAATCTTTTCCCTTTCCTTCCCAGCCCCCAAACCCTGCCCTCTGTACCTTTCTCACCACCCGCTTCCCTTCTCCTGTCATCCCCCTACCACCCGGGAAAAAAAGAGATTGCCCCCTCCTTCCACTAGCCCACCCTCCCACCCAAAGAACAACTTCTTCTGCGCAGCTTGTTTTCTAGGCAGCAGCGCTATTGTGATGTCATCGGGGGGCATTGTGACAAGCCGCCAGTGTTCCGTCTCTTCATGTTGTGCACAGTTCAAACGGAAAATACATCAACAGGCAGACTACAGAAAAGCTTACTATCAAAGGTTAGAGGGGGGCTTTCTCAGAGGGCTTTTTACAGTTTTTCTATTCCCAATTAGCCGTTTAAGTGTACTTATTGAAAGTAGTAATTCTTTCATAGGCCGCCCTTTCTTAGTATTTGACGTTCCTTATATTGCGGTATGAGGCTTCGCAGTAGGTTGCAAACATTCATCACCCATGACTGTCCCCAATTGAGCTCAGAAGCTCAATGTCTATCATGACCTCTCTTTTAGAATGTCCAAGAGCAAGCAAACTATTCCTCCAGGAGAGGGCGCCAACAGACTACTAAAGAGATCATCATTACTCAAAGAAAACCCCAAAAACCAATGCATGATAGGAATAAACAGGTAACTTTCTTTGGAGTGGAAGCGGAGAGATCGCACCAGATGCCAATTCTAGATGTTATCACACCTGTGGTCACTGCAGCAGCAGGTGAATCCACTTTGTCCAAAAGGGATCTATTCCATTCAATTGCAAATGATCTAGATAAGACAGAGAACTGCAGCACGGGGACATAGCCGAGTTGGTCAGGTTGAGTGGTGATGAGTTTGCTATTTGGATGAATAAAGAAAGTCAAAAGTGTGAAAGATAAAAAACAAAAGGAGGAAGTGTGAAAAGTGAATGGGCCAAATTGAGGTGCATATGAAGACGTATGCTTTCTTCCAATTCATTAAATCGGGCTAATATGAATCAGGTGAATTGAGTTCTGCTTTTGGAAACTGGGTTAAGAAGGGGTGCACCGTTCCTGGAGGTACTGCAATACCAGGTCAATGCGTGGAGTGGACAGAGCAAGCTCTTTTTCCATCTCCCTGTTCTAAAAATCCATTTAATATATGGTCCCCAGATAGGGGACGTATCAGATATTAAACTGATAAGAACAGATACTACACTTGATCTTAGCCAAAAGGCCGAGAAGCGATAACCAGAATTGGTTTGGGCCTCGAGTGGCACCCTGGCCTATGCCGGACACATCTTAGGGAGAGAGAGCGAGAGGGAGACAAACCCACGCCTACACAAGACATTTTGTCACCCAAGCCAACCCTTGAAAAGGCTGCTTTGCAGAGCCAAAACAAGAAGAATGGTGCGTTTTGCAGCCGCCGCCCACTGCAATGAATCTGAATAACTCCTCCTTTAGGGCGCAAGCAACTCCCCTCCCCCTTGCAGTCTTTCCAATTCACGATACAAAAAGACGGACAGGACAGGTTGCCTGACTTTCCGTCACTGCCACCCTTTGCCATCCTTACCCGTAGAAAGCCCTTTCATCATCCCCAAACCCTAATCTTTTCCCTTTCCTTCCCAGCCCCCAAACCCTGCCCTCTGTACCTTTCTCACCACCCGCTTCCCTTCTCCTGTCATCCCCCTACCACCCGGGAAAAAAAGAGATTGCCCCCTCCTTCCACTAGCCCACCCTCCCACCCAAAGAACAACTTCTTCTGCGCAGCTTGTTTTCTAGGCAGCAGCGCTATTGTGATGTCATCGGGGGGCATTGTGACAAGCCGCCAGTGTTCCGTCTCTTCATGTTGTGCACAGTTCAAACGGAAAATACATCAACAGGCAGACTACAGAAAAGCTTACTATCAAAGGTTAGAGGGGGGCTTTCTCAGAGGGCTTTTTACAGTTTTTCTATTCCCAATTAGCCGTTTAAGTGTACTTATTGAAAGTAGTAATTCTTTCATAGGCCGCCCTTTCTTAGTATTTGACGTTCCTTATATTGCGGTATGAGGCTTCGCAGTAGGTTGCAAACATTCATCACCCATGACTGTCCCCAATTGAGCTCAGAAGCTCAATGTCTATCATGACCTCTCTTTTAGAATGTCCAAGAGCAAGCAAACTATTCCTCCAGGAGAGGGCGCCAACAGACTACTAAAGAGATCATCATTACTCAAAGAAAACCCCAAAAACCAATGCATGATAGGAATAAACAGGTAACTTTCTTTGGAGTGGAAGCGGAGAGATCGCACCAGATGCCAATTCTAGATGTTATCACACCTGTGGTCACTGCAGCAGCAGGTGAATCCACTTTGTCCAAAAGGGATCTATTCCATTCAATTGCAAATGATCTAGATAAGACAGAGAACTGCAGCACGGGGACATAGCCGAGTTGGTCAGGTTGAGTGGTGATGAGTTTGCTATTTGGATGAATAAAGAAAGTCAAAAGTGTGAAAGATAAAAAACAAAAGGAGGAAGTGTGAAAAGTGAATGGGCCAAATTGAGGTGCATATGAAGACGTATGCTTTCTTCCAATTCATTAAATCGGGCTAATATGAATCAGGTGAATTGAGTTCTGCTTTTGGAAACTGGGTTAAGAAGGGGTGCACCGTTCCTGGAGGTACTGCAATACCAGGTCAATGCGTGGAGTGGACAGAGCAAGCTCTTTTTCCATCTCCCTGTTCTAAAAATCCATTTAATATATGGTCCCCAGATAGGGGACGTATCAGATATTAAACTGATAAGAACAGATACTACACTTGATCTTAGCCAAAAGGCCGAGAAGCGATAACCAGAATTGGTTTGGGCCTCGAGTGGCACCCTGGCCTATGCCGGACACATCTTAGGGAGAGAGAGCGAGAGGGAGACAAACCCACGCCTACACAAGACATTTTGTCACCCAAGCCAACCCTTGAAAAGGCTGCTTTGCAGAGCCAAAACAAGAAGAATGGTGCGTTTTGCAGCCGCCGCCCACTGCAATGAATCTGAATAACTCCTCCTTTAGGGCGCAAGCAACTCCCCTCCCCCTTGCAGTCTTTCCAATTCACGATACAAAAAGACGGACAGGACAGGTTGCCTGACTTTCCGTCACTGCCACCCTTTGCCATCCTTACCCGTAGAAAGCCCTTTCATCATCCCCAAACCCTAATCTTTTCCCTTTCCTTCCCAGCCCCCAAACCCTGCCCTCTGTACCTTTCTCACCACCCGCTTCCCTTCTCCTGTCATCCCCCTACCACCCGGGAAAAAAAGAGATTGCCCCCTCCTTCCACTAGCCCACCCTCCCACCCAAAGAACAACTTCTTCTGCGCAGCTTGTTTTCTAGGCAGCAGCGCTATTGTGATGTCATCGGGGGGCATTGTGACAAGCCGCCAGTGTTCCGTCTCTTCATGTTGTGCACAGTTCAAACGGAAAATACATCAACAGGCAGACTACAGAAAAGCTTACTATCAAAGGTTAGAGGGGGGCTTTCTCAGAGGGCTTTTTACAGTTTTTCTATTCCCAATTAGCCGTTTAAGTGTACTTATTGAAAGTAGTAATTCTTTCATAGGCCGCCCTTTCTTAGTATTTGACGTTCCTTATATTGCGGTATGAGGCTTCGCAGTAGGTTGCAAACATTCATCACCCATGACTGTCCCCAATTGAGCTCAGAAGCTCAATGTCTATCATGACCTCTCTTTTAGAATGTCCAAGAGCAAGCAAACTATTCCTCCAGGAGAGGGCGCCAACAGACTACTAAAGAGATCATCATTACTCAAAGAAAACCCCAAAAACCAATGCATGATAGGAATAAACAGGTAACTTTCTTTGGAGTGGAAGCGGAGAGATCGCACCAGATGCCAATTCTAGATGTTATCACACCTGTGGTCACTGCAGCAGCAGGTGAATCCACTTTGTCCAAAAGGGATCTATTCCATTCAATTGCAAATGATCTAGATAAGACAGAGAACTGCAGCACGGGGACATAGCCGAGTTGGTCAGGTTGAGTGGTGATGAGTTTGCTATTTGGATGAATAAAGAAAGTCAAAAGTGTGAAAGATAAAAAACAAAAGGAGGAAGTGTGAAAAGTGAATGGGCCAAATTGAGGTGCATATGAAGACGTATGCTTTCTTCCAATTCATTAAATCGGGCTAATATGAATCAGGTGAATTGAGTTCTGCTTTTGGAAACTGGGTTAAGAAGGGGTGCACCGTTCCTGGAGGTACTGCAATACCAGGTCAATGCGTGGAGTGGACAGAGCAAGCTCTTTTTCCATCTCCCTGTTCTAAAAATCCATTTAATATATGGTCCCCAGATAGGGGACGTATCAGATATTAAACTGATAAGAACAGATACTATACTTGATCTTAGCCAAAAGGCCGAGAAGCGATAACCAGAATTGGTTTGGGCCTCGAGTGGCACCCTGGCCTATGCCGGACACATCTTAGGGAGAGAGAGCGAGAGGGAGACAAACCCACGCCTACACAAGACATTTTGTCACCCAAGCCAACCCTTGAAAAGGCTGCTTTGCAGAGCCAAAACAAGAAGAATGGTGCGTTTTGCAGCCGCCGCCCACTGCAATGAATCTGAATAACTCCTCCTTTAGGGCGCAAGCAACTCCCCTCCCCCTTGCAGTCTTTCCAATTCACGATACAAAAAGACGGACAGGACAGGTTGCCTGACTTTCCGTCACTGCCACCCTTTGCCATCCTTACCCGTAGAAAGCCCTTTCATCATCCCCAAACCCTAATCTTTTCCCTTTCCTTCCCAGCCCCCAAACCCTGCCCTCTGTACCTTTCTCACCACCCGCTTCCCTTCTCCTGTCATCCCCCTACCACCCGGGAAAAAAAGAGATTGCCCCCTCCTTCCACTAGCCCACCCTCCCACCCAAAGAACAACTTCTTCTGCGCAGCTTGTTTTCTAGGCAGCAGCGCTATTGTGATGTCATCGGGGGGCATTTTGACAAGCCGCCAGTGTTCCGTCTCTTCATGTTGTGCACAGTTCAAACGGAAAATACATCAACAGGCAGACTACAGAAAAGCTTACTATCAAAGGTTAGAGGGGGGCTTTCTCAGAGGGCTTTTTACAGTTTTTCTATTCCCAATTAGCCGTTTAAGTGTACTTATTGAAAGTAGTAATTCTTTCATAGGCCGCCCTTTCTTAGTATTTGACGTTCCTTATATTGCGGTATGAGGCTTCGCAGTAGGTTGCAAACATTCATCACCCATGACTGTCCCCAATTGAGCTCAGAAGCTCAATGTCTATCATGACCTCTCTTTTAGAATGTCCAAGAGCAAGCAAACTATTCCTCCAGGAGAGGGCGCCAACAGACTACTAAAGAGATCATCATTACTCAAAGAAAACCCCAAAAACCAATGCATGATAGGAATAAACAGGTAACTTTCTTTGGAGTGGAAGCGGAGAGATCGCACCAGATGCCAATTCTAGATGTTATCACACCTGTGGTCACTGCAGCAGCAGGTGAATCCACTTTGTCCAAAAGGGATCTATTCCATTCAATTGCAAATGATCTAGATAAGACAGAGAACTGCAGCACGGGGACATAGCCGAGTTGGTCAGGTTGAGTGGTGATGAGTTTGCTATTTGGATGAATAAAGAAAGTCAAAAGTGTGAAAGATAAAAAACAAAAGGAGGAAGTGTGAAAAGTGAATGGGCCAAATTGAGGTGCATATGAAGACGTATGCTTTCTTCCAATTCATTAAATCGGGCTAATATGAATCAGGTGAATTGAGTTCTGCTTTTGGAAACTGGGTTAAGAAGGGGTGCACCGTTCCTGGAGGTACTGCAATACCAGGTCAATGCGTGGAGTGGACAGAGCAAGCTCTTTTTCCATCTCCCTGTTCTAAAAATCCATTTAATATATGGTCCCCAGATAGGGGACGTATCAGATATTAAACTGATAAGAACAGATACTACACTTGATCTTAGCCAAAAGGCCGAGAAGCGATAACCAGAATTGGTTTGGGCCTCGAGTGGCACCCTGGCCTATGCCGGACACATCTTAGGGAGAGAGAGCGAGAGGGAGACAAACCCACGCCTACACAAGACATTTTGTCACCCAAGCCAACCCTTGAAAAGGCTGCTTTGCAGAGCCAAAACAAGAAGAATGGTGCGTTTTGCAGCCGCCGCCCACTGCAATGAATCTGAATAACTCCTCCTTTAGGGCGCAAGCAACTCCCCTCCCCCTTGCAGTCTTTCCAATTCACGATACAAAAAGACGGACAGGACAGGTTGCCTGACTTTCCGTCACTGCCACCCTTTGCCATCCTTACCCGTAGAAAGCCCTTTCATCATCCCCAAACCCTAATCTTTTCCCTTTCCTTCCCAGCCCCCAAACCCTGCCCTCTGTACCTTTCTCACCACCCGCTTCCCTTCTCCTGTCATCCCCCTACCACCCGGGAAAAAAAGAGATTGCCCCCTCCTTCCACTAGCCCACCCTCCCACCCAAAGAACAACTTCTTCTGCGCAGCTTGTTTTCTAGGCAGCAGCGCTATTGTGATGTCATCGGGGGGCATTGTGACAAGCCGCCAGTGTTCCGTCTCTTCATGTTGTGCACAGTTCAAACGGAAAATACATCAACAGGCAGACTACAGAAAAGCTTACTATCAAAGGTTAGAGGGGGGCTTTCTCAGAGGGCTTTTTACAGTTTTTCTATTCCCAATTAGCCGTTTAAGTGTACTTATTGAAAGTAGTAATTCTTTCATAGGCCGCCCTTTCTTAGTATTTGACGTTCCTTATATTGCGGTATGAGGCTTCGCAGTAGGTTGCAAACATTCATCACCCATGACTGTCCCCAATTGAGCTCAGAAGCTCAATGTCTATCATGACCTCTCTTTTAGAATGTCCAAGAGCAAGCAAACTATTCCTCCAGGAGAGGGCGCCAACAGACTACTAAAGAGATCATCATTACTCAAAGAAAACCCCAAAAACCAATGCATGATAGGAATAAACAGGTAACTTTCTTTGGAGTGGAAGCGGAGAGATCGCACCAGATGCCAATTCTAGATGTTATCACACCTGTGGTCACTGCAGCAGCAGGTGAATCCACTTTGTCCAAAAGGGATCTATTCCATTCAATTGCAAATGATCTAGATAAGACAGAGAACTGCAGCACGGGGACATAGCCGAGTTGGTCAGGTTGAGTGGTGATGAGTTTGCTATTTGGATGAATAAAGAAAGTCAAAAGTGTGAAAGATAAAAAACAAAAGGAGGAAGTGTGAAAAGTGAATGGGCCAAATTGAGGTGCATATGAAGACGTATGCTTTCTTCCAATTCATTAAATCGGGCTAATATGAATCAGGTGAATTGAGTTCTGCTTTTGGAAACTGGGTTAAGAAGGGGTGCACCGTTCCTGGAGGTACTGCAATACCAGGTCAATGCGTGGAGTGGACAGAGCAAGCTCTTTTTCCATCTCCCTGTTCTAAAAATCCATTTAATATATGGTCCCCAGATAGGGGACGTATCAGATATTAAACTGATAAGAACAGATACTACACTTGATCTTAGCCAAAAGGCCGAGAAGCGATAACCAGAATTGGTTTGGGCCTCGAGTGGCACCCTGGCCTATGCCGGACACATCTTAGGGAGAGAGAGCGAGAGGGAGACAAACCCACGCCTACACAAGACATTTTGTCACCCAAGCCAACCCTTGAAAAGGCTGCTTTGCAGAGCCAAAACAAGAAGAATGGTGCGTTTTGCAGCCGCCGCCCACTGCAATGAATCTGAATAACTCCTCCTTTAGGGCGCAAGCAACTCCCCTCCCCCTTGCAGTCTTTCCAATTCACGATACAAAAAGACGGACAGGACAGGTTGCCTGACTTTCCGTCACTGCCACCCTTTGCCATCCTTACCCGTAGAAAGCCCTTTCATCATCCCCAAACCCTAATCTTTTCCCTTTCCTTCCCAGCCCCCAAACCCTGCCCTCTGTACCTTTCTCACCACCCGCTTCCCTTCTCCTGTCATCCCCCTACCACCCGGGAAAAAAAGAGATTGCCCCCTCCTTCCACTAGCCCACCCTCCCACCCAAAGAACAACTTCTTCTGCGCAGCTTGTTTTCTAGGCAGCAGCGCTATTGTGATGTCATCGGGGGGCATTGTGACAAGCCGCCAGTGTTCCGTCTCTTCATGTTGTGCACAGTTCAAACGGAAAATACATCAACAGGCAGACTACAGAAAAGCTTACTATCAAAGGTTAGAGGGGGGCTTTCTCAGAGGGCTTTTTACAGTTTTTCTATTCCCAATTAGCCGTTTAAGTGTACTTATTGAAAGTAGTAATTCTTTCATAGGCCGCCCTTTCTTAGTATTTGACGTTCCTTATATTGCGGTATGAGGCTTCGCAGTAGGTTGCAAACATTCATCACCCATGACTGTCCCCAATTGAGCTCAGAAGCTCAATGTCTATCATGACCTCTCTTTTAGAATGTCCAAGAGCAAGCAAACTATTCCTCCAGGAGAGGGCGCCAACAGACTACTAAAGAGATCATCATTACTCAAAGAAAACCCCAAAAACCAATGCATGATAGGAATAAACAGGTAACTTTCTTTGGAGTGGAAGCGGAGAGATCGCACCAGATGCCAATTCTAGATGTTATCACACCTGTGGTCACTGCAGCAGCAGGTGAATCCACTTTGTCCAAAAGGGATCTATTCCATTCAATTGCAAATGATCTAGATAAGACAGAGAACTGCAGCACGGGGACATAGCCGAGTTGGTCAGGTTGAGTGGTGATGAGTTTGCTATTTGGATGAATAAAGAAAGTCAAAAGTGTGAAAGATAAAAAACAAAAGGAGGAAGTGTGAAAAGTGAATGGGCCAAATTGAGGTGCATATGAAGACGTATGCTTTCTTCCAATTCATTAAATCGGGCTAATATGAATCAGGTGAATTGAGTTCTGCTTTTGGAAACTGGGTTAAGAAGGGGTGCACCGTTCCTGGAGGTACTGCAATACCAGGTCAATGCGTGGAGTGGACAGAGCAAGCTCTTTTTCCATCTCCCTGTTCTAAAAATCCATTTAATATATGGTCCCCAGATAGGGGACGTATCAGATATTAAACTGATAAGAACAGATACTACACTTGATCTTAGCCAAAAGGCCGAGAAGCGATAACCAGAATTGGTTTGGGCCTCGAGTGGCACCCTGGCCTATGCCGGACACATCTTAGGGAGATGAGAGCGAGAGGGAGACAAACCCACGCCTACACAAGACATTTTGTCACCCAAGCCAACCCTTGAAAAGGCTGCTTTGCAGAGCCAAAACAAGAAGAATGGTGCGTTTTGCAGCCGCCGCCCACTGCAATGAATCTGAATAACTCCTCCTTTAGGGCGCAAGCAACTCCCCTCCCCCTTGCAGTCTTTCCAATTCACGATACAAAAAGACGGACAGGACAGGTTGCCTGACTTTCCGTCACTGCCACCCTTTGCCATCCTTACCCGTAGAAAGCCCTTTCATCATCCCCAAACCCTAATCTTTTCCCTTTCCTTCCCAGCCCCCAAACCCTGCCCTCTGTACCTTTCTCACCACCCGCTTCCCTTCTCCTGTCATCCCCCTACCACCCGGGAAAAAAAGAGATTGCCCCCTCCTTCCACTAGCCCACCCTCCCACCCAAAGAACAACTTCTTCTGCGCAGCTTGTTTTCTAGGCAGCAGCGCTATTGTGATGTCATCGGGGGGCATTGTGACAAGCCGCCAGTGTTCCGTCTCTTCATGTTGTGCACAGTTCAAACGGAAAATACATCAACAGGCAGACTACAGAAAAGCTTACTATCAAAGGTTAGAGGGGGGCTTTCTCAGAGGGCTTTTTACAGTTTTTCTATTCCCAATTAGCCGTTTAAGTGTACTTATTGAAAGTAGTAATTCTTTCATAGGCCGCCCTTTCTTAGTATTTGACGTTCCTTATATTGCGGTATGAGGCTTCGCAGTAGGTTGCAAACATTCATCACCCATGACTGTCCCCAATTGAGCTCAGAAGCTCAATGTCTATCATGACCTCTCTTTTAGAATGTCCAAGAGCAAGCAAACTATTCCTCCAGGAGAGGGCGCCAACAGACTACTAAAGAGATCATCATTACTCAAAGAAAACCCCAAAAACCAATGCATGATAGGAATAAACAGGTAACTTTCTTTGGAGTGGAAGCGGAGAGATCGCACCAGATGCCAATTCTAGATGTTATCACACCTGTGGTCACTGCAGCAGCAGGTGAATCCACTTTGTCCAAAAGGGATCTATTCCATTCAATTGCAAATGATCTAGATAAGACAGAGAACTGCAGCACGGGGACATAGCCGAGTTGGTCAGGTTGAGTGGTGATGAGTTTGCTATTTGGATGAATAAAGAAAGTCAAAAGTGTGAAAGATAAAAAACAAAAGGAGGAAGTGTGAAAAGTGAATGGGCCAAATTGAGGTGCATATGAAGACGTATGCTTTCTTCCAATTCATTAAATCGGGCTAATATGAATCAGGTGAATTGAGTTCTGCTTTTGGAAACTGGGTTAAGAAGGGGTGCACCGTTCCTGGAGGTACTGCAATACCAGGTCAATGCGTGGAGTGGACAGAGCAAGCTCTTTTTCCATCTCCCTGTTCTAAAAATCCATTTAATATATGGTCCCCAGATAGGGGACGTATCAGATATTAAACTGATAAGAACAGATACTACACTTGATCTTAGCCAAAAGGCCGAGAAGCGATAACCAGAATTGGTTTGGGCCTCGAGTGGCACCCTGGCCTATGCCGGACACATCTTAGGGAGAGAGAGCGAGAGGGAGACAAACCCACGCCTACACAAGACATTTTGTCACCCAAGCCAACCCTTGAAAAGGCTGCTTTGCAGAGCCAAAACAAGAAGAATGGTGCGTTTTGCAGCCGCCGCCCACTGCAATGAATCTGAATAACTCCTCCTTTAGGGCGCAAGCAACTCCCCTCCCCCTTGCAGTCTTTCCAATTCACGATACAAAAAGACGGACAGGACAGGTTGCCTGACTTTCCGTCACTGCCACCCTTTGCCATCCTTACCCGTAGAAAGCCCTTTCATCATCCCCAAACCCTAATCTTTTCCCTTTCCTTCCCAGCCCCCAAACCCTGCCCTCTGTACCTTTCTCACCACCCGCTTCCCTTCTCCTGTCATCCCCCTACCACCCGGGAAAAAAAGAGATTGCCCCCTCCTTCCACTAGCCCACCCTCCCACCCAAAGAACAACTTCTTCTGCGCAGCTTGTTTTCTAGGCAGCAGCGCTATTGTGATGTCATCGGGGGGCATTGTGACAAGCCGCCAGTGTTCCGTCTCTTCATGTTGTGCACAGTTCAAACGGAAAATACATCAACAGGCAGACTACAGAAAAGCTTACTATCAAAGGTTAGAGGGGGGCTTTCTCAGAGGGCTTTTTACAGTTTTTCTATTCCCAATTAGCCGTTTAAGTGTACTTATTGAAAGTAGTAATTCTTTCATAGGCCGCCCTTTCTTAGTATTTGACGTTCCTTATATTGCGGTATGAGGCTTCGCAGTAGGTTGCAAACATTCATCACCCATGACTGTCCCCAATTGAGCTCAGAAGCTCAATGTCTATCATGACCTCTCTTTTAGAATGTCCAAGAGCAAGCAAACTATTCCTCCAGGAGAGGGCGCCAACAGACTACTAAAGAGATCATCATTACTCAAAGAAAACCCCAAAAACCAATGCATGATAGGAATAAACAGGTAACTTTCTTTGGAGTGGAAGCGGAGAGATCGCACCAGATGCCAATTCTAGATGTTATCACACCTGTGGTCACTGCAGCAGCAGGTGAATCCACTTTGTCCAAAAGGGATCTATTCCATTCAATTGCAAATGATCTAGATAAGACAGAGAACTGCAGCACGGGGACATAGCCGAGTTGGTCAGGTTGAGTGGTGATGAGTTTGCTATTTGGATGAATAAAGAAAGTCAAAAGTGTGAAAGATAAAAAACAAAAGGAGGAAGTGTGAAAAGTGAATGGGCCAAATTGAGGTGCATATGAAGACGTATGCTTTCTTCCAATTCATTAAATCGGGCTAATATGAATCAGGTGAATTGAGTTCTGCTTTTGGAAACTGGGTTAAGAAGGGGTGCACCGTTCCTGGAGGTACTGCAATACCAGGTCAATGCGTGGAGTGGACAGAGCAAGCTCTTTTTCCATCTCCCTGTTCTAAAAATCCATTTAATATATGGTCCCCAGATAGGGGACGTATCAGATATTAAACTGATAAGAACAGATACTACACTTGATCTTAGCCAAAAGGCCGAGAAGCGATAACCAGAATTGGTTTGGGCCTCGAGTGGCACCCTGGCCTATGCCGGACACATCTTAGGGAGAGAGAGCGAGAGGGAGACAAACCCACGCCTACACAAGACATTTTGTCACCCAAGCCAACCCTTGAAAAGGCTGCTTTGCAGAGCCAAAACAAGAAGAATGGTGCGTTTTGCAGCCGCCGCCCACTGCAATGAATCTGAATAACTCCTCCTTTAGGGCGCAAGCAACTCCCCTCCCCCTTGCAGTCTTTCCAATTCACGATACAAAAAGACGGACAGGACAGGTTGCCTGACTTTCCGTCACTGCCACCCTTTGCCATCCTTACCCGTAGAAAGCCCTTTCATCATCCCCAAACCCTAATCTTTTCCCTTTCCTTCCCAGCCCCCAAACCCTGCCCTCTGTACCTTTCTCACCACCCGCTTCCCTTCTCCTGTCATCCCCCTACCACCCGGGAAAAAAAGAGATTGCCCCCTCCTTCCACTAGCCCACCCTCCCACCCAAAGAACAACTTCTTCTGCGCAGCTTGTTTTCTAGGCAGCAGCGCTATTGTGATGTCATCGGGGGGCATTGTGACAAGCCGCCAGTGTTCCGTCTCTTCATGTTGTGCACAGTTCAAACGGAAAATACATCAACAGGCAGACTACAGAAAAGCTTACTATCAAAGGTTAGAGGGGGGCTTTCTCAGAGGGCTTTTTACAGTTTTTCTATTCCCAATTAGCCGTTTAAGTGTACTTATTGAAAGTAGTAATTCTTTCATAGGCCGCCCTTTCTTAGTATTTGACGTTCCTTATATTGCGGTATGAGGCTTCGCAGTAGGTTGCAAACATTCATCACCCATGACTGTCCCCAATTGAGCTCAGAAGCTCAATGTCTATCATGACCTCTCTTTTAGAATGTCCAAGAGCAAGCAAACTATTCCTCCAGGAGAGGGCGCCAACAGACTACTAAAGAGATCATCATTACTCAAAGAAAACCCCAAAAACCAATGCATGATAGGAATAAACAGGTAACTTTCTTTGGAGTGGAAGCGGAGAGATCGCACCAGATGCCAATTCTAGATGTTATCACACCTGTGGTCACTGCAGCAGCAGGTGAATCCACTTTGTCCAAAAGGGATCTATTCCATTCAATTGCAAATGATCTAGATAAGACAGAGAACTGCAGCACGGGGACATAGCCGAGTTGGTCAGGTTGAGTGGTGATGAGTTTGCTATTTGGATGAATAAAGAAAGTCAAAAGTGTGAAAGATAAAAAACAAAAGGAGGAAGTGTGAAAAGTGAATGGGCCAAATTGAGGTGCATATGAAGACGTATGCTTTCTTCCAATTCATTAAATCGGGCTAATATGAATCAGGTGAATTGAGTTCTGCTTTTGGAAACTGGGTTAAGAAGGGGTGCACCGTTCCTGGAGGTACTGCAATACCAGGTCAATGCGTGGAGTGGACAGAGCAAGCTCTTTTTCCATCTCCCTGTTCTAAAAATCCATTTAATATATGGTCCCCAGATAGGGGACGTATCAGATATTAAACTGATAAGAACAGATACTACACTTGATCTTAGCCAAAAGGCCGAGAAGCGATAACCAGAATTGGTTTGGGCCTCGAGTGGCACCCTGGCCTATGCCGGACACATCTTAGGGAGAGAGAGCGAGAGGGAGACAAACCCACGCCTACACAAGACATTTTGTCACCCAAGCCAACCCTTGAAAAGGCTGCTTTGCAGAGCCAAAACAAGAAGAATGGTGCGTTTTGCAGCCGCCGCCCACTGCAATGAATCTGAATAACTCCTCCTTTAGGGCGCAAGCAACTCCCCTCCCCCTTGCAGTCTTTCCAATTCACGATACAAAAAGACGGACAGGACAGGTTGCCTGACTTTCCGTCACTGCCACCCTTTGCCATCCTTACCCGTAGAAAGCCCTTTCATCATCCCCAAACCCTAATCTTTTCCCTTTCCTTCTCAGCCCCCAAACCCTGCCCTCTGTACCTTTCTCACCACCCGCTTCCCTTCTCCTGTCATCCCCCTACCACCCGGGAAAAAAAGAGATTGCCCCCTCCTTCCACTAGCCCACCCTCCCACCCAAAGAACAACTTCTTCTGCGCAGCTTGTTTTCTAGGCAGCAGCGCTATTGTGATGTCATCGGGGGGCATTGTGACAAGCCGCCAGTGTTCCGTCTCTTCATGTTGTGCACAGTTCAAACGGAAAATACATCAACAGGCAGACTACAGAAAAGCTTACTATCAAAGGTTAGAGGGGGGCTTTCTCAGAGGGCTTTTTACAGTTTTTCTATTCCCAATTAGCCGTTTAAGTGTACTTATTGAAAGTAGTAATTCTTTCATAGGCCGCCCTTTCTTAGTATTTGACGTTCCTTATATTGCGGTATGAGGCTTCGCAGTAGGTTGCAAACATTCATCACCCATGACTGTCCCCAATTGAGCTCAGAAGCTCAATGTCTATCATGACCTCTCTTTTAGAATGTCCAAGAGCAAGCAAACTATTCCTCCAGGAGAGGGCGCCAACAGACTACTAAAGAGATCATCATTACTCAAAGAAAACCCCAAAAACCAATGCATGATAGGAATAAACAGGTAACTTTCTTTGGAGTGGAAGCGGAGAGATCGCACCAGATGCCAATTCTAGATGTTATCACACCTGTGGTCACTGCAGCAGCAGGTGAATCCACTTTGTCCAAAAGGGATCTATTCCATTCAATTACAAATGATCTAGATAAGACAGAGAACTGCAGCATGGGGACATAGCCGAGTTGGTCAGGTTGAGTGGTGATGAGTTTGCTATTTGGATGAATAAAGAAAGTCAAAAGTGTGAAAGATAAAAAACAAAAGGAGGAAGTGTGAAAAGTGAATGGGCCAAATTGAGGTGCATATGAAGACGTATGCTTTCTTCCAATTCATTAAATCGGGCTAATATGAATCAGGTGAATTGAGTTCTGCTTTTGGAAACTGGGTTAAGAAGGGGTGCACCGTTCCTGGAGGTACTGCAATACCAGGTCAATGCGTGGAGTGGACAGAGCAAGCTCTTTTTCCATCTCCCTGTTCTAAAAATCCATTTAATATATGGTCCCCAGATAGGGGACGTATCAGATATTAAACTGATAAGAACAGATACTACACTTGATCTTAGCCAAAAGGCCGAGAAGCGATAACCAGAATTGGTTTGGGCCTCGAGTGGCACCCTGGCCTATGCCGGACACATCTTAGGGAGAGAGAGCGAGAGGGAGACAAACCCACGCCTACACAAGACATTTTGTCACCCAAGCCAACCCTTGAAAAGGCTGCTTTGCAGAGCCAAAACAAGAAGAATGGTGCGTTTTGCAGCCGCCGCCCACTGCAATGAATCTGAATAACTCCTCCTTTAGGGCGCAAGCAACTCCCCTCCCCCTTGCAGTCTTTCCAATTCACGATACAAAAAGACGGACAGGACAGGTTGCCTGACTTTCCGTCACTGCCACCCTTTGCCATCCTTACCCGTAGAAAGCCCTTTCATCATCCCCAAACCCTAATCTTTTCCCTTTCCTTCCCAGCCCCCAAACCCTGCCCTCTGTACCTTTCTCACCACCCGCTTCCCTTCTCCTGTCATCCCCCTACCACCCGGGAAAAAAAGAGATTGCCCCCTCCTTCCACTAGCCCACCCTCCCACCCAAAGAACAACTTCTTCTGCGCAGCTTGTTTTCTAGGCAGCAGCGCTATTGTGATGTCATCGGGGGGCATTGTGACAAGCCGCCAGTGTTCCGTCTCTTCATGTTGTGCACAGTTCAAACGGAAAATACATCAACAGGCAGACTACAGAAAAGCTTACTATCAAAGGTTAGAGGGGGGCTTTCTCAGAGGGCTTTTTACAGTTTTTCTATTCCCAATTAGCCGTTTAAGTGTACTTATTGAAAGTAGTAATTCTTTCATAGGCCGCCCTTTCTTAGTATTTGACGTTCCTTATATTGCGGTATGAGGCTTCGCAGTAGGTTGCAAACATTCATCACCCATGACTGTCCCCAATTGAGCTCAGAAGCTCAATGTCTATCATGACCTCTCTTTTAGAATGTCCAAGAGCAAGCAAACTATTCCTCCAGGAGAGGGCGCCAACAGACTACTAAAGAGATCATCATTACTCAAAGAAAACCCCAAAAACCAATGCATGATAGGAATAAACAGGTAACTTTCTTTGGAGTGGAAGCGGAGAGATCGCACCAGATGCCAATTCTAGATGTTATCACACCTGTGGTCACTGCAGCAGCAGGTGAATCCACTTTGTCCAAAAGGGATCTATTCCATTCAATTGCAAATGATCTAGATAAGACAGAGAACTGCAGCACGGGGACATAGCCGAGTTGGTCAGGTTGAGTGGTGATGAGTTTGCTATTTGGATGAATAAAGAAAGTCAAAAGTGTGAAAGATAAAAAACAAAAGGAGGAAGTGTGAAAAGTGAATGGGCCAAATTGAGGTGCATATGAAGACGTATGCTTTCTTCCAATTCATTAAATCGGGCTAATATGAATCAGGTGAATTGAGTTCTGCTTTTGGAAACTGGGTTAAGAAGGGGTGCACCGTTCCTGGAGGTACTGCAATACCAGGTCAATGCGTGGAGTGGACAGAGCAAGCTCTTTTTCCATCTCCCTGTTCTAAAAATCCATTTAATATATGGTCCCCAGATAGGGGACGTATCAGATATTAAACTGATAAGAACAGATACTACACTTGATCTTAGCCAAAAGGCCGAGAAGCGATAACCAGAATTGGTTTGGGCCTCGAGTGGCACCCTGGCCTATGCCGGACACATCTTAGGGAGAGAGAGCGAGAGGGAGACAAACCCACGCCTACACAAGACATTTTGTCACCCAAGCCAACCCTTGAAAAGGCTGCTTTGCAGAGCCAAAACAAGAAGAATGGTGCGTTTTGCAGCCGCCGCCCACTGCAATGAATCTGAATAACTCCTCCTTTAGGGCGCAAGCAACTCCCCTCCCCCTTGCAGTCTTTCCAATTCACGATACAAAAAGACGGACAGGACAGGTTGCCTGACTTTCCGTCACTGCCACCCTTTGCCATCCTTACCCGTAGAAAGCCCTTTCATCATCCCCAAACCCTAATCTTTTCCCTTTCCTTCCCAGCCCCCAAACCCTGCCCTCTGTACCTTTCTCACCACCCGCTTCCCTTCTCCTGTCATCCCCCTACCACCCGGGAAAAAAAGAGATTGCCCCCTCCTTCCACTAGCCCACCCTCCCACCCAAAGAACAACTTCTTCTGCGCAGCTTGTTTTCTAGGCAGCAGCGCTATTGTGATGTCATCGGGGGGCATTGTGACAAGCCGCCAGTGTTCCGTCTCTTCATGTTGTGCACAGTTCAAACGGAAAATACATCAACAGGCAGACTACAGAAAAGCTTACTATCAAAGGTTAGAGGGGGGCTTTCTCAGAGGGCTTTTTACAGTTTTTCTATTCCCAATTAGCCGTTTAAGTGTACTTATTGAAAGTAGTAATTCTTTCATAGGCCGCCCTTTCTTAGTATTTGACGTTCCTTATATTGCGGTATGAGGCTTCGCAGTAGGTTGCAAACATTCATCACCCATGACTGTCCCCAATTGAGCTCAGAAGCTCAATGTCTATCATGACCTCTCTTTTAGAATGTCCAAGAGCAAGCAAACTATTCCTCCAGGAGAGGGCGCCAACAGACTACTAAAGAGATCATCATTACTCAAAGAAAACCCCAAAAACCAATGCATGATAGGAATAAACAGGTAACTTTCTTTGGAGTGGAAGCGGAGAGATCGCACCAGATGCCAATTCTAGATGTTATCACACCTGTGGTCACTGCAGCAGCAGGTGAATCCACTTTGTCCAAAAGGGATCTATTCCATTCAATTGCAAATGATCTAGATAAGACAGAGAACTGCAGCACGGGGACATAGCCGAGTTGGTCAGGTTGAGTGGTGATGAGTTTGCTATTTGGATGAATAAAGAAAGTCAAAAGTGTGAAAGATAAAAAACAAAAGGAGGAAGTGTGAAAAGTGAATGGGCCAAATTGAGGTGCATATGAAGACGTATGCTTTCTTCCAATTCATTAAATCGGGCTAATATGAATCAGGTGAATTGAGTTCTGCTTTTGGAAACTGGGTTAAGAAGGGGTGCACCGTTCCTGGAGGTACTGCAATACCAGGTCAATGCGTGGAGTGGACAGAGCAAGCTCTTTTTCCATCTCCCTGTTCTAAAAATCCATTTAATATATGGTCCCCAGATAGGGGACGTATCAGATATTAAACTGATAAGAACAGATACTACACTTGATCTTAGCCAAAAGGCCGAGAAGCGATAACCAGAATTGGTTTGGGCCTCGAGTGGCACCCTGGCCTATGCCGGACACATCTTAGGGAGAGAGAGCGAGAGGGAGACAAACCCACGCCTACACAAGACATTTTGTCACCCAAGCCAACCCTTGAAAAGGCTGCTTTGCAGAGCCAAAACAAGAAGAATGGTGCGTTTTGCAGCCGCCGCCCACTGCAATGAATCTGAATAACTCCTCCTTTAGGGCGCAAGCAACTCCCCTCCCCCTTGCAGTCTTTCCAATTCACGATACAAAAAGACGGACAGGACAGGTTGCCTGACTTTCCGTCACTGCCACCCTTTGCCATCCTTACCCGTAGAAAGCCCTTTCATCATCCCCAAACCCTAATCTTTTCCCTTTCCTTCCCAGCCCCCAAACCCTGCCCTCTGTACCTTTCTCACCACCCGCTTCCCTTCTCCTGTCATCCCCCTACCACCCGGGAAAAAAAGAGATTGCCCCCTCCTTCCACTAGCCCACCCTCCCACCCAAAGAACAACTTCTTCTGCGCAGCTTGTTTTCTAGGCAGCAGCGCTATTGTGATGTCATCGGGGGGCATTGTGACAAGCCGCCAGTGTTCCGTCTCTTCATGTTGTGCACAGTTCAAACGGAAAATACATCAACAGGCAGACTACAGAAAAGCTTACTATCAAAGGTTAGAGGGGGGCTTTCTCAGAGGGCTTTTTACAGTTTTTCTATTCCCAATTAGCCGTTTAAGTGTACTTATTGAAAGTAGTAATTCTTTCATAGGCCGCCCTTTCTTAGTATTTGACGTTCCTTATATTGCGGTATGAGGCTTCGCAGTAGGTTGCAAACATTCATCACCCATGACTGTCCCCAATTGAGCTCAGAAGCTCAATGTCTATCATGACCTCTCTTTTAGAATGTCCAAGAGCAAGCAAACTATTCCTCCAGGAGAGGGCGCCAACAGACTACTAAAGAGATCATCATTACTCAAAGAAAACCCCAAAAACCAATGCATGATAGGAATAAACAGGTAACTTTCTTTGGAGTGGAAGCGGAGAGATCGCACCAGATGCCAATTCTAGATGTTATCACACCTGTGGTCACTGCAGCAGCAGGTGAATCCACTTTGTCCAAAAGGGATCTATTCCATTCAATTGCAAATGATCTAGATAAGACAGAGAACTGCAGCACGGGGACATAGCCGAGTTGGTCAGGTTGAGTGGTGATGAGTTTGCTATTTGGATGAATAAAGAAAGTCAAAAGTGTGAAAGATAAAAAACAAAAGGAGGAAGTGTGAAAAGTGAATGGGCCAAATTGAGGTGCATATGAAGACGTATGCTTTCTTCCAATTCATTAAATCGGGCTAATATGAATCAGGTGAATTGAGTTCTGCTTTTGGAAACTGGGTTAAGAAGGGGTGCACCGTTCCTGGAGGTACTGCAATACCAGGTCAATGCGTGGAGTGGACAGAGCAAGCTCTTTTTCCATCTCCCTGTTCTAAAAATCCATTTAATATATGGTCCCCAGATAGGGGACGTATCAGATATTAAACTGATAAGAACAGATACTACACTTGATCTTAGCCAAAAGGCCGAGAAGCGATAACCAGAATTGGTTTGGGCCTCGAGTGGCACCCTGGCCTATGCCGGACACATCTTAGGGAGAGAGAGCGAGAGGGAGACAAACCCACGCCTACACAAGACATTTTGTCACCCAAGCCAACCCTTGAAAAGGCTGCTTTGCAGAGCCAAAACAAGAAGAATGGTGCGTTTTGCAGCCGCCGCCCACTGCAATGAATCTGAATAACTCCTCCTTTAGGGCGCAAGCAACTCCCCTCCCCCTTGCAGTCTTTCCAATTCACGATACAAAAAGACGGACAGGACAGGTTGCCTGACTTTCCGTCACTGCCACCCTTTGCCATCCTTACCCGTAGAAAGCCCTTTCATCATCCCCAAACCCTAATCTTTTCCCTTTCCTTCCCAGCCCCCAAACCCTGCCCTCTGTACCTTTCTCACCACCCGCTTCCCTTCTCCTGTCATCCCCCTACCACCCGGGAAAAAAAGAGATTGCCCCCTCCTTCCACTAGCCCACCCTCCCACCCAAAGAACAACTTCTTCTGCGCAGCTTGTTTTCTAGGCAGCAGCGCTATTGTGATGTCATCGGGGGGCATTGTGACAAGCCGCCAGTGTTCCGTCTCTTCATGTTGTGCACAGTTCAAACGGAAAATACATCAACAGGCAGACTACAGAAAAGCTTACTATCAAAGGTTAGAGGGGGGCTTTCTCAGAGGGCTTTTTACAGTTTTTCTATTCCCAATTAGCCGTTTAAGTGTACTTATTGAAAGTAGTAATTCTTTCATAGGCCGCCCTTTCTTAGTATTTGACGTTCCTTATATTGCGGTATGAGGCTTCGCAGTAGGTTGCAAACATTCATCACCCATGACTGTCCCCAATTGAGCTCAGAAGCTCAATGTCTATCATGACCTCTCTTTTAGAATGTCCAAGAGCAAGCAAACTATTCCTCCAGGAGAGGGCGCCAACAGACTACTAAAGAGATCATCATTACTCAAAGAAAACCCCAAAAACCAATGCATGATAGGAATAAACAGGTAACTTTCTTTGGAGTGGAAGCGGAGAGATCGCACCAGATGCCAATTCTAGATGTTATCACACCTGTGGTCACTGCAGCAGCAGGTGAATCCACTTTGTCCAAAAGGGATCTATTCCATTCAATTGCAAATGATCTAGATAAGACAGAGAACTGCAGCACGGGGACATAGCCGAGTTGGTCAGGTTGAGTGGTGATGAGTTTGCTATTTGGATGAATAAAGAAAGTCAAAAGTGTGAAAGATAAAAAACAAAAGGAGGAAGTGTGAAAAGTGAATGGGCCAAATTGAGGTGCATATGAAGACGTATGCTTTCTTCCAATTCATTAAATCGGGCTAATATGAATCAGGTGAATTGAGTTCTGCTTTTGGAAACTGGGTTAAGAAGGGGTGCACCGTTCCTGGAGGTACTGCAATACCAGGTCAATGCGTGGAGTGGACAGAGCAAGCTCTTTTTCCATCTCCCTGTTCTAAAAATCCATTTAATATATGGTCCCCAGATAGGGGACGTATCAGATATTAAACTGATAAGAACAGATACTACACTTGATCTTAGCCAAAAGGCCGAGAAGCGATAACCAGAATTGGTTTGGGCCTCGAGTGGCACCCTGGCCTATGCCGGACACATCTTAGGGAGAGAGAGCGAGAGGGAGACAAACCCACGCCTACACAAGACATTTTGTCACCCAAGCCAACCCTTGAAAAGGCTGCTTTGCAGAGCCAAAACAAGAAGAATGGTGCGTTTTGCAGCCGCCGCCCACTGCAATGAATCTGAATAACTCCTCCTTTAGGGCGCAAGCAACTCCCCTCCCCCTTGCAGTCTTTCCAATTCACGATACAAAAAGACGGACAGGACAGGTTGCCTGACTTTCCGTCACTGCCACCCTTTGCCATCCTTACCCGTAGAAAGCCCTTTCATCATCCCCAAACCCTAATCTTTTCCCTTTCCTTCCCAGCCCCCAAACCCTGCCCTCTGTACCTTTCTCACCACCCGCTTCCCTTCTCCTGTCATCCCCCTACCACCCGGGAAAAAAAGAGATTGCCCCCTCCTTCCACTAGCCCACCCTCCCACCCAAAGAACAACTTCTTCTGCGCAGCTTGTTTTCTAGGCAGCAGCGCTATTGTGATGTCATCGGGGGGCATTGTGACAAGCCGCCAGTGTTCCGTCTCTTCATGTTGTGCACAGTTCAAACGGAAAATACATCAACAGGCAGACTACAGAAAAGCTTACTATCAAAGGTTAGAGGGGGGCTTTCTCAGAGGGCTTTTTACAGTTTTTCTATTCCCAATTAGCCGTTTAAGTGTACTTATTGAAAGTAGTAATTCTTTCATAGGCCGCCCTTTCTTAGTATTTGACGTTCCTTATATTGCGGTATGAGGCTTCGCAGTAGGTTGCAAACATTCATCACCCATGACTGTCCCCAATTGAGCTCAGAAGCTCAATGTCTATCATGACCTCTCTTTTAGAATGTCCAAGAGCAAGCAAACTATTCCTCCAGGAGAGGGCGCCAACAGACTACTAAAGAGATCATCATTACTCAAAGAAAACCCCAAAAACCAATGCATGATAGGAATAAACAGGTAACTTTCTTTGGAGTGGAAGCGGAGAGATCGCACCAGATGCCAATTCTAGATGTTATCACACCTGTGGTCACTGCAGCAGCAGGTGAATCCACTTTGTCCAAAAGGGATCTATTCCATTCAATTGCAAATGATCTAGATAAGACAGAGAACTGCAGCACGGGGACATAGCCGAGTTGGTCAGGTTGAGTGGTGATGAGTTTGCTATTTGGATGAATAAAGAAAGTCAAAAGTGTGAAAGATAAAAAACAAAAGGAGGAAGTGTGAAAAGTGAATGGGCCAAATTGAGGTGCATATGAAGACATATGCTTTCTTCCAATTCATTAAATCGGGCTAATATGAATCAGGTGAATTGAGTTCTGCTTTTGGAAACTGGGTTAAGAAGGGGTGCACCGTTCCTGGAGGTACTGCAATACCAGGTCAATGCGTGGAGTGGACAGAGCAAGCTCTTTTTCCATCTCCCTGTTCTAAAAATCCATTTAATATATGGTCCCCAGATAGGGGACGTATCAGATATTAAACTGATAAGAGCAGATACTACACTTGATCTTAGCCAAAAGGCCGAGAAGCGATAACCAGAATTGGTTTGGGCCTCGAGTGGCACCCTGGCCTATGCCGGACACATCTTAGGGAGAGAGAGCGAGAGGGAGACAAACCCACGCCTACACAAGACATTTTGTCACCCAAGCCAACCCTTGAAAAGGCTGCTTTGCAGAGCCAAAACAAGAAGAATGGTGCGTTTTGCAGCCGCCGCCCACTGCAATGAATCTGAATAACTCCTCCTTTAGGGCGCAAGCAACT
This sequence comes from Anomaloglossus baeobatrachus, assembly GCF_048569485.1. NCBI lineage: Eukaryota > Metazoa > Chordata > Amphibia > Anura > Aromobatidae > Anomaloglossus > Anomaloglossus baeobatrachus. Next base: position 73,605 of record NW_027442426.1, on the reverse strand, counting down.
CCCCTCCCCCTTGCAGTCTTTCCAATTCACGATACAAAAAGACGGACAGGACAGGTTGCCTGACTTTCCGTCACTGCCACCCTTTGCCATCCTTACCCGTAGAAAGCCCTTTCATCATCCCCAAACCCTAATCTTTTCCCTTTCCTTCCCAGCCCCCAAACCCTGCCCTCTGTACCTTTCTCACCACCCGCTTCCCTTCTCCTGTCATCCCCCTACCACCCGGGAAAAAAAGAGATTGCCCCCTCCTTCCACTAGCCCACCCTCCCACCCAAAGAACAACTTCTTCTGCGCAGCTTGTTTTCTAGGCAGCAGCGCTATTGTGATGTCATCGGGGGGCATTGTGACAAGCCGCCAGTGTTCCGTCTCTTCATGTTGTGCACAGTTCAAACGGAAAATACATCAACAGGCAGACTACAGAAAAGCTTACTATCAAAGGTTAGAGGGGGGCTTTCTCAGAGGGCTTTTTACAGTTTTTCTATTCCCAATTAGCCGTTTAAGTGTACTTATTGAAAGTAGTAATTCTTTCATAGGCCGCCCTTTCTTAGTATTTGACGTTCCTTATATTGCGGTATGAGGCTTCGCAGTAGGTTGCAAACATTCATCACCCATGACTGTCCCCAATTGAGCTCAGAAGCTCAATGTCTATCATGACCTCTCTTTTAGAATGTCCAAGAGCAAGCAAACTATTCCTCCAGGAGAGGGCGCCAACAGACTACTAAAGAGATCATCATTACTCAAAGAAAACCCCAAAAACCAATGCATGATAGGAATAAACAGGTAACTTTCTTTGGAGTGGAAGCGGAGAGATCGCACCAGATGCCAATTCTAGATGTTATCACACCTGTGGTCACTGCAGCAGCAGGTGAATCCACTTTGTCCAAAAGGGATCTATTCCATTCAATTGCAAATGATCTAGATAAGACAGAGAACTGCAGCACGGGGACATAGCCGAGTTGGTCAGGTTGAGTGGTGATGAGTTTGCTATTTGGATGAATAAAGAAAGTCAAAAGTGTGAAAGATAAAAAACAAAAGGAGGAAGTGTGAAAAGTGAATGGGCCAAATTGAGGTGCATATGAAGACGTATGCTTTCTTCCAATTCATTAAATCGGGCTAATATGAATCAGGTGAATTGAGTTCTGCTTTTGGAAACTGGGTTAAGAAGGGGTGCACCGTTCCTGGAGGTACTGCAATACCAGGTCAATGCGTGGAGTGGACAGAGCAAGCTCTTTTTCCATCTCCCTGTTCTAAAAATCCATTTAATATATGGTCCCCAGATAGGGGACGTATCAGATATTAAACTGATAAGAACAGATACTACACTTGATCTTAGCCAAAAGGCCGAGAAGCGATAACCAGAATTGGTTTGGGCCTCGAGTGGCACCCTGGCCTATGCCGGACACATCTTAGGGAGAGAGAGCGAGAGGGAGACAAACCCACGCCTACACAAGACATTTTGTCACCCAAGCCAACCCTTGAAAAGGCTGCTTTGCAGAGCCAAAACAAGAAGAATGGTGCGTTTTGCAGCCGCCGCCCACTGCAATGAATCTGAATAACTCCTCCTTTAGGGCGCAAGCAACTCCCCTCCCCCTTGCAGTCTTTCCAATTCACGATACAAAAAGACGGACAGGACAGGTTGCCTGACTTTCCGTCACTGCCACCCTTTGCCATCCTTACCCGTAGAAAGCCCTTTCATCATCCCCAAACCCTAATCTTTTCCCTTTCCTTCCCAGCCCCCAAACCCTGCCCTCTGTACCTTTCTCACCACCCGCTTCCCTTCTCCTGTCATCCCCCTACCACCCGGGAAAAAAAGAGATTGCCCCCTCCTTCCACTAGCCCACCCTCCCACCCAAAGAACAACTTCTTCTGCGCAGCTTGTTTTCTAGGCAGCAGCGCTATTGTGATGTCATCGGGGGGCATTGTGACAAGCCGCCAGTGTTCCGTCTCTTCATGTTGTGCACAGTTCAAACGGAAAATACATCAACAGGCAGACTACAGAAAAGCTTACTATCAAAGGTTAGAGGGGGGCTTTCTCAGAGGGCTTTTTACAGTTTTTCTATTCCCAATTAGCCGTTTAAGTGTACTTATTGAAAGTAGTAATTCTTTCATAGGCCGCCCTTTCTTAGTATTTGACGTTCCTTATATTGCGGTATGAGGCTTCGCAGTAGGTTGCAAACATTCATCACCCATGACTGTCCCCAATTGAGCTCAGAAGCTCAATGTCTATCATGACCTCTCTTTTAGAATGTCCAAGAGCAAGCAAACTATTCCTCCAGGAGAGGGCGCCAACAGACTACTAAAGAGATCATCATTACTCAAAGAAAACCCCAAAAACCAATGCATGATAGGAATAAACAGGTAACTTTCTTTGGAGTGGAAGCGGAGAGATCGCACCAGATGCCAATTCTAGATGTTATCACACCTGTGGTCACTGCAGCAGCAGGTGAATCCACTTTGTCCAAAAGGGATCTATTCCATTCAATTGCAAATGATCTAGATAAGACAGAGAACTGCAGCACGGGGACATAGCCGAGTTGGTCAGGTTGAGTGGTGATGAGTTTGCTATTTGGATGAATAAAGAAAGTCAAAAGTGTGAAAGATAAAAAACAAAAGGAGGAAGTGTGAAAAGTGAATGGGCCAAATTGAGGTGCATATGAAGACGTATGCTTTCTTCCAATTCATTAAATCGGGCTAATATGAATCAGGTGAATTGAGTTCTGCTTTTGGAAACTGGGTTAAGAAGGGGTGCACCGTTCCTGGAGGTACTGCAATACCAGGTCAATGCGTGGAGTGGACAGAGCAAGCTCTTTTTCCATCTCCCTGTTCTAAAAATCCATTTAATATATGGTCCCCAGATAGGGGACGTATCAGATATTAAACTGATAAGAACAGATACTACACTTGATCTTAGCCAAAAGGCCGAGAAGCGATAACCAGAATTGGTTTGGGCCTCGAGTGGCACCCTGGCCTATGCCGGACACATCTTAGGGAGAGAGAGCGAGAGGGAGACAAACCCACGCCTACACAAGACATTTTGTCACCCAAGCCAACCCTTGAAAAGGCTGCTTTGCAGAGCCAAAACAAGAAGAATGGTGCGTTTTGCAGCCGCCGCCCACTGCAATGAATCTGAATAACTCCTCCTTTAGGGCGCAAGCAACTCCCCTCCCCCTTGCAGTCTTTCCAATTCACGATACAAAAAGACGGACAGGACAGGTTGCCTGACTTTCCGTCACTGCCACCCTTTGCCATCCTTACCCGTAGAAAGCCCTTTCATCATCCCCAAACCCTAATCTTTTCCCTTTCCTTCCCAGCCCCCAAACCCTGCCCTCTGTACCTTTCTCACCACCCGCTTCCCTTCTCCTGTCATCCCCCTACCACCCGGGAAAAAAAGAGATTGCCCCCTCCTTCCACTAGCCCACCCTCCCACCCAAAGAACAACTTCTTCTGCGCAGCTTGTTTTCTAGGCAGCAGCGCTATTGTGATGTCATCGGGGGGCATTGTGACAAGCCGCCAGTGTTCCGTCTCTTCATGTTGTGCACAGTTCAAACGGAAAATACATCAACAGGCAGACTACAGAAAAGCTTACTATCAAAGGTTAGAGGGGGGCTTTCTCAGAGGGCTTTTTACAGTTTTTCTATTCCCAATTAGCCGTTTAAGTGTACTTATTGAAAGTAGTAATTCTTTCATAGGCCGCCCTTTCTTAGTATTTGACGTTCCTTATATTGCGGTATGAGGCTTCGCAGTAGGTTGCAAACATTCATCACCCATGACTGTCCCCAATTGAGCTCAGAAGCTCAATGTCTATCATGACCTCTCTTTTAGAATGTCCAAGAGCAAGCAAACTATTCCTCCAGGAGAGGGCGCCAACAGACTACTAAAGAGATCATCATTACTCAAAGAAAACCCCAAAAACCAATGCATGATAGGAATAAACAGGTAACTTTCTTTGGAGTGGAAGCGGAGAGATCGCACCAGATGCCAATTCTAGATGTTATCACACCTGTGGTCACTGCAGCAGCAGGTGAATCCACTTTGTCCAAAAGGGATCTATTCCATTCAATTGCAAATGATCTAGATAAGACAGAGAACTGCAGCACGGGGACATAGCCGAGTTGGTCAGGTTGAGTGGTGATGAGTTTGCTATTTGGATGAATAAAGAAAGTCAAAAGTGTGAAAGATAAAAAACAAAAGGAGGAAGTGTGAAAAGTGAATGGGCCAAATTGAGGTGCATATGAAGACGTATGCTTTCTTCCAATTCATTAAATCGGGCTAATATGAATCAGGTGAATTGAGTTCTGCTTTTGGAAACTGGGTTAAGAAGGGGTGCACCGTTCCTGGAGGTACTGCAATACCAGGTCAATGCGTGGAGTGGACAGAGCAAGCTCTTTTTCCATCTCCCTGTTCTAAAAATCCATTTAATATATGGTCCCCAGATAGGGGACGTATCAGATATTAAACTGATAAGAACAGATTTTGATTTAATGAAGCTTTCCAAAGCACCACAAAAAATGCATGACCGAAGTCACACCAAAAACAGTGCAAAGGCTAGGATTCGTGTGGACCCCACCGTGAGGAGAGGGTCCCCAAAAATCAACCCCGTCCCTCCGAGCCAGAAGGCCACAGCAAGGGTCAGGGATCTTCGGTGCTCCCCCAAGCCGAAGCCTGGTTGAGCCTTGTTGTTGCTCCCAGCATCCACCCAGGCATCTTACCCAAGTGGAGTAGAGAGCTACTAGTTGTTGGTTTCGCAGCCGAAACTGCCCGGACCGTCAACCGGTGTTGGTTTCTCAGCCCAAGGCTAACCGGACCTCCAACCGGGTGTTGGTTTCTCAGCCGAAGCTGACCCAGACCTCCAACCAGGTGTTGGTTTCTCAGCCGAAGCTGACCCGGACCTCCAACCGGGTGTTAGTTTCTCAGCCCAAAGCTGACCAGACCTCCGACCGGGATTATAAAAATTTCCCTTCCTAGCCAGAAGGCCAGGATAGGGTAATATGCTCAAAAAGTATGAAAAGGCAAGGTACGGTGTGCTACAGAGCCCAAGGCTTGCCGGGGTCCCAAGCCAGCAAGCTCAGACTCACTCCAGGGTCGTCAGTCCTGGGGCACGTTGTACCATAGCCCCCCACCCTTACTCAGTCTAATAGCCTCGATCCTGGTAGGGCCATGTTTTCCTCTTGATGAATATACTATCCACCCAGAGTACTAGCAAGCGCAACCTTCCAGTGTGCATTGTATCATTGTACTAAGGTGGCCTGGAGCTTAAACCACCTCTTCGAACAACACTACACTTGATCTTAGCCAAAAGGCCGAGAAGCGATAACCAGAATTGGTTTGGGCCTCGAGTGGCACCCTGGCCTATGCCGGACACATCTTAGGGAGAGAGAGCGAGAGGGAGACAAACCCACGCCTACACAAGACATTTTGTCACCCAAGCCAACCCTTGAAAAGGCTGCTTTGCAGAGCCAAAACAAGAAGAATGGTGCGTTTTGCAGCCGCCGCCCACTGCAATGAATCTGAATAACTCCTCCTTTAGGGCGCAAGCAACTCCCCTCCCCCTTGCAGTCTTTCCAATTCACGATACAAAAAGACGGACAGGACAGGTTGCCTGACTTTCCGTCACTGCCACCCTTTGCCATCCTTACCCGTAGAAAGCCCTTTCATCATCCCCAAACCCTAATCTTTTCCCTTTCCTTCCCAGCCCCCAAACCCTGCCCTCTGTACCTTTCTCACCACCCGCTTCCCTTCTCCTGTCATCCCCCTACCACCCGGGAAAAAAAGAGATTGCCCCCTCCTTCCACTAGCCCACCCTCCCACCCAAAGAACAACTTCTTCTGCGCAGCTTGTTTTCTAGGCAGCAGCGCTATTGTGATGTCATCGGGGGGCATTGTGACAAGCCGCCAGTGTTCCGTCTCTTCATGTTGTGCACAGTTCAAACGGAAAATACATCAACAGGCAGACTACAGAAAAGCTTACTATCAAAGGTTAGAGGGGGGCTTTCTCAGAGGGCTTTTTACAGTTTTTCTATTCCCAATTAGCCGTTTAAGTGTACTTATTGAAAGTAGTAATTCTTTCATAGGCCGCCCTTTCTTAGTATTTGACGTTCCTTATATTGCGGTATGAGGCTTCGCAGTAGGTTGCAAACATTCATCACCCATGACTGTCCCCAATTGAGCTCAGAAGCTCAATGTCTATCATGACCTCTCTTTTAGAATGTCCAAGAGCAAGCAAACTATTCCTCCAGGAGAGGGCGCCAACAGACTACTAAAGAGATCATCATTACTCAAAGAAAACCCCAAAAACCAATGCATGATAGGAATAAACAGGTAACTTTCTTTGGAGTGGAAGCGGAGAGATCGCACCAGATGCCAATTCTAGATGTTATCACACCTGTGGTCACTGCAGCAGCAGGTGAATCCACTTTGTCCAAAAGGGATCTATTCCATTCAATTGCAAATGATCTAGATAAGACAGAGAACTGCAGCACGGGGACATAGCCGAGTTGGTCAGGTTGAGTGGTGATGAGTTTGCTATTTGGATGAATAAAGAAAGTCAAAAGTGTGAAAGATAAAAAACAAAAGGAGGAAGTGTGAAAAGTGAATGGGCCAAATTGAGGTGCATATGAAGACGTATGCTTTCTTCCAATTCATTAAATCGGGCTAATATGAATCAGGTGAATTGAGTTCTGCTTTTGGAAACTGGGTTAAGAAGGGGTGCACCGTTCCTGGAGGTACTGCAATACCAGGTCAACGCGTGGAGTGGACAGAGCAAGCTCTTTTTCCATCTCCCTGTTCTAAAAATCCATTTAATATATGGTCCCCAGATAGGGGACGTATCAGATATTAAACTGATAAGAACAGATACTACACTTGATCTTAGCCAAAAGGCCGAGAAGCGATAACCAGAATTGGTTTGGGCCTCGAGTGGCACCCTGGCCTATGCCGGACACATCTTAGGGAGAGAGAGCGAGAGGGAGACAAACCCACGCCTACACAAGACATTTTGTCACCCAAGCCAACCCTTGAAAAGGCTGCTTTGCAGAGCCAAAACAAGAAGAATGGTGCGTTTTGCAGCCGCCGCCCACTGCAATGAATCTGAATAACTCCTCCTTTAGGGCGCAAGCAACTCCCCTCCCCCTTGCAGTCTTTCCAATTCACGATACAAAAAGACGGACAGGACAGGTTGCCTGACTTTCCGTCACTGCCACCCTTTGCCATCCTTACCCGTAGAAAGCCCTTTCATCATCCCCAAACCCTAATCTTTTCCCTTTCCTTCCCAGCCCCCAAACCCTGCCCTCTGTACCTTTCTCACCACCCGCTTCCCTTCTCCTGTCATCCCCCTACCACCCGGGAAAAAAAGAGATTGCCCCCTCCTTCCACTAGCCCACCCTCCCACCCAAAGAACAACTTCTTCTGCGCAGCTTGTTTTCTAGGCAGCAGCGCTATTGTGATGTCATCGGGGGGCATTGTGACAAGCCGCCAGTGTTCCGTCTCTTCATGTTGTGCACAGTTCAAACGGAAAATACATCAACAGGCAGACTACAGAAAAGCTTACTATCAAAGGTTAGAGGGGGGCTTTCTCAGAGGGCTTTTTACAGTTTTTCTATTCCCAATTAGCCGTTTAAGTGTACTTATTGAAAGTAGTAATTCTTTCATAGGCCGCCCTTTCTTAGTATTTGACGTTCCTTATATTGCGGTATGAGGCTTCGCAGTAGGTTGCAAACATTCATCACCCATGACTGTCCCCAATTGAGCTCAGAAGCTCAATGTCTATCATGACCTCTCTTTTAGAATGTCCAAGAGCAAGCAAACTATTCCTCCAGGAGAGGGCGCCAACAGACTACTAAAGAGATCATCATTACTCAAAGAAAACCCCAAAAACCAATGCATGATAGGAATAAACAGGTAACTTTCTTTGGAGTGGAAGCGGAGAGATCGCACCAGATGCCAATTCTAGATGTTATCACACCTGTGGTCACTGCAGCAGCAGGTGAATCCACTTTGTCCAAAAGGGATCTATTCCATTCAATTGCAAATGATCTAGATAAGACAGAGAACTGCAGCACGGGGACATAGCCGAGTTGGTCAGGTTGAGTGGTGATGAGTTTGCTATTTGGATGAATAAAGAAAGTCAAAAGTGTGAAAGATAAAAAACAAAAGGAGGAAGTGTGAAAAGTGAATGGGCCAAATTGAGGTGCATATGAAGACGTATGCTTTCTTCCAATTCATTAAATCGGGCTAATATGAATCAGGTGAATTGAGTTCTGCTTTTGGAAACTGGGTTAAGAAGGGGTGCACCGTTCCTGGAGGTACTGCAATACCAGGTCAATGCGTGGAGTGGACAGAGCAAGCTCTTTTTCCATCTCCCTGTTCTAAAAATCCATTTAATATATGGTCCCCAGATAGGGGACGTATCAGATATTAAACTGATAAGAACAGATACTACACTTGATCTTAGCCAAAAGGCCGAGAAGCGATAACCAGAATTGGTTTGGGCCTCGAGTGGCACCCTGGCCTATGCCGGACACATCTTAGGGAGAGAGAGCGAGAGGGAGACAAACCCACGCCTACACAAGACATTTTGTCACCCAAGCCAACCCTTGAAAAGGCTGCTTTGCAGAGCCAAAACAAGAAGAATGGTGCGTTTTGCAGCCGCCGCCCACTGCAATGAATCTGAATAACTCCTCCTTTAGGGCGCAAGCAACTCCCCTCCCCCTTGCAGTCTTTCCAATTCACGATACAAAAAGACGGACAGGACAGGTTGCCTGACTTTCCGTCACTGCCACCCTTTGCCATCCTTACCCGTAGAAAGCCCTTTCATCATCCCCAAACCCTAATCTTTTCCCTTTCCTTCCCAGCCCCCAAACCCTGCCCTCTGTACCTTTCTCACCACCCGCTTCCCTTCTCCTGTCATCCCCCTACCACCCGGGAAAAAAAGAGATTGCCCCCTCCTTCCACTAGCCCACCCTCCCACCCAAAGAACAACTTCTTCTGCGCAGCTTGTTTTCTAGGCAGCAGCGCTATTGTGATGTCATCGGGGGGCATTGTGACAAGCCGCCAGTGTTCCGTCTCTTCATGTTGTGCACAGTTCAAACGGAAAATACATCAACAGGCAGACTACAGAAAAGCTTACTATCAAAGGTTAGAGGGGGGCTTTCTCAGAGGGCTTTTTACAGTTTTTCTATTCCCAATTAGCCGTTTAAGTGTACTTATTGAAAGTAGTAATTCTTTCATAGGCCGCCCTTTCTTAGTATTTGACGTTCCTTATATTGCGGTATGAGGCTTCGCAGTAGGTTGCAAACATTCATCACCCATGACTGTCCCCAATTGAGCTCAGAAGCTCAATGTCTATCATGACCTCTCTTTTAGAATGTCCAAGAGCAAGCAAACTATTCCTCCAGGAGAGGGCGCCAACAGACTACTAAAGAGATCATCATTACTCAAAGAAAACCCCAAAAACCAATGCATGATAGGAATAAACAGGTAACTTTCTTTGGAGTGGAAGCGGAGAGATCGCACCAGATGCCAATTCTAGATGTTATCACACCTGTGGTCACTGCAGCAGCAGGTGAATCCACTTTGTCCAAAAGGGATCTATTCCATTCAATTGCAAATGATCTAGATAAGACAGAGAACTGCAGCACGGGGACATAGCCGAGTTGGTCAGGTTGAGTGGTGATGAGTTTGCTATTTGGATGAATAAAGAAAGTCAAAAGTGTGAAAGATAAAAAACAAAAGGAGGAAGTGTGAAAAGTGAATGGGCCAAATTGAGGTGCATATGAAGACGTATGCTTTCTTCCAATTCATTAAATCGGGCTAATATGAATCAGGTGAATTGAGTTCTGCTTTTGGAAACTGGGTTAAGAAGGGGTGCACCGTTCCTGGAGGTACTGCAATACCAGGTCAATGCGTGGAGTGGACAGAGCAAGCTCTTTTTCCATCTCCCTGTTCTAAAAATCCATTTAATATATGGTCCCCAGATAGGGGACGTATCAGATATTAAACTGATAAGAACAGATACTACACTTGATCTTAGCCAAAAGGCCGAGAAGCGATAACCAGAATTGGTTTGGGCCTCGAGTGGCACCCTGGCCTATGCCGGACACATCTTAGGGAGAGAGAGCGAGAGGGAGACAAACCCACGCCTACACAAGACATTTTGTCACCCAAGCCAACCCTTGAAAAGGCTGCTTTGCAGAGCCAAAACAAGAAGAATGGTGCGTTTTGCAGCCGCCGCCCACTGCAATGAATCTGAATAACTCCTCCTTTAGGGCGCAAGCAACTCCCCTCCCCCTTGCAGTCTTTCCAATTCACGATACAAAAAGACGGACAGGACAGGTTGCCTGACTTTCCGTCACTGCCACCCTTTGCCATCCTTACCCGTAGAAAGCCCTTTCATCATCCCCAAACCCTAATCTTTTCCCTTTCCTTCCCAGCCCCCAAACCCTGCCCTCTGTACCTTTCTCACCACCCGCTTCCCTTCTCCTGTCATCCCCCTACCACCCGGGAAAAAAAGAGATTGCCCCCTCCTTCCACTAGCCCACCCTCCCACCCAAAGAACAACTTCTTCTGCGCAGCTTGTTTTCTAGGCAGCAGCGCTATTGTGATGTCATCGGGGGGCATTGTGACAAGCCGCCAGTGTTCCGTCTCTTCATGTTGTGCACAGTTCAAACGGAAAATACATCAACAGGCAGACTACAGAAAAGCTTACTATCAAAGGTTAGAGGGGGGCTTTCTCAGAGGGCTTTTTACAGTTTTTCTATTCCCAATTAGCCGTTTAAGTGTACTTATTGAAAGTAGTAATTCTTTCATAGGCCGCCCTTTCTTAGTATTTGACGTTCCTTATATTGCGGTATGAGGCTTCGCAGTAGGTTGCAAACATTCATCACCCATGACTGTCCCCAATTGAGCTCAGAAGCTCAATGTCTATCATGACCTCTCTTTTAGAATGTCCAAGAGCAAGCAAACTATTCCTCCAGGAGAGGGCGCCAACAGACTACTAAAGAGATCATCATTACTCAAAGAAAACCCCAAAAACCAATGCATGATAGGAATAAACAGGTAACTTTCTTTGGAGTGGAAGCGGAGAGATCGCACCAGATGCCAATTCTAGATGTTATCACACCTGTGGTCACTGCAGCAGCAGGTGAATCCACTTTGTCCAAAAGGGATCTATTCCATTCAATTGCAAATGATCTAGATAAGACAGAGAACTGCAGCACGGGGACATAGCCGAGTTGGTCAGGTTGAGTGGTGATGAGTTTGCTATTTGGATGAATAAAGAAAGTCAAAAGTGTGAAAGATAAAAAACAAAAGGAGGAAGTGTGAAAAGTGAATGGGCCAAATTGAGGTGCATATGAAGACGTATGCTTTCTTCCAATTCATTAAATCGGGCTAATATGAATCAGGTGAATTGAGTTCTGCTTTTGGAAACTGGGTTAAGAAGGGGTGCACCGTTCCTGGAGGTACTGCAATACCAGGTCAATGCGTGGAGTGGACAGAGCAAGCTCTTTTTCCATCTCCCTGTTCTAAAAATCCATTTAATATATGGTCCCCAGATAGGGGACGTATCAGATATTAAACTGATAAGAACAGATTTTGATTTAATGAAGCTTTCCAAAGCACCACAAAAAATGCATGACCGAAGTCACACCAAAAACAGTGCAAAGGCTAGGATTCGTGTGGACCCCACCGTGAGGAGAGGGTCCCCAAAAATCAACCCCGTCCCTCCGAGCCAGAAGGCCACAGCAAGGGTCAGGGATCTTCGGTGCTCCCCCAAGCCGAAGCCTGGTTGAGCCTTGTTGTTGCTCCCAGCGTCCACCCAGGCATCTTACCCAAGTGGAGTAGAGAGCTACTAGTTGTTGGTTTCGCAGCCGAAACTGCCCGGACCGTCAACCGGTGTTGGTTTCTCAGCCCAAGGCTAACCGGACCTCCAACCGGGTGTTGGTTTCTCAGCCGAAGCTGACCCAGACCTCCAACCGGGTGTTGGTTTCTCAGCCGAAGCTGACCCGGACCTCCAACCGGGTGTTAGTTTCTCAGCCCAAAGCTGACCAGACCTCCGACCGGGATTATAAAAATTTCCCTTCCTAGCCAGAAGGCCAGGATAGGGTAATATGCTCAAAAAGTATGAAAAGGCAAGGTACGGTGTGCTACAGAGCCCAAGGCTTGCCGGGGTCCCAAGCCAGCAAGCTCAGACTCACTCCAGGGTCGTCAGTCCTGGGGCACGTTGTACCATAGCCCCCCACCCTTACTCAGTCTAATAGCCTCGATCCTGGTAGGGCCATGTTTTCCTCTTGATGAATATACTATCCACCCAGAGTACTAGCAAGCGCAACCTTCCAGTGTGCATTGTATCATTGTACTAAGGTGGCCTGGAGCTTAAACCACCTCTTCGAACAACACTACACTTGATCTTAGCCAAAAGGCCGAGAAGCGATAACCAGAATTGGTTTGGGCCTCGAGTGGCACCCTGGCCTATGCCGGACACATCTTAGGGAGAGAGAGCGAGAGGGAGACAAACCCACGCCTACACAAGACATTTTGTCACCCAAGCCAACCCTTGAAAAGGCTGCTTTGCAGAGCCAAAACAAGAAGAATGGTGCGTTTTGCAGCCGCCGCCCACTGCAATGAATCTGAATAACTCCTCCTTTAGGGCGCAAGCAACTCCCCTCCCCCTTGCAGTCTTTCCAATTCACGATACAAAAAGACGGACAGGACAGGTTGCCTGACTTTCCGTCACTGCCACCCTTTGCCATCCTTACCCGTAGAAAGCCCTTTCATCATCCCCAAACCCTAATCTTTTCCCTTTCCTTCCCAGCCCCCAAACCCTGCCCTCTGTACCTTTCTCACCACCCGCTTCCCTTCTCCTGTCATCCCCCTACCACCCGGGAAAAAAAGAGATTGCCCCCTCCTTCCACTAGCCCACCCTCCCACCCAAAGAACAACTTCTTCTGCGCAGCTTGTTTTCTAGGCAGCAGCGCTATTGTGATGTCATCGGGGGGCATTGTGACAAGCCGCCAGTGTTCCGTCTCTTCATGTTGTGCACAGTTCAAACGGAAAATACATCAACAGGCAGACTACAGAAAAGCTTACTATCAAAGGTTAGAGGGGGGCTTTCTCAGAGGGCTTTTTACAGTTTTTCTATTCCCAATTAGCCGTTTAAGTGTACTTATTGAAAGTAGTAATTCTTTCATAGGCCGCCCTTTCTTAGTATTTGACGTTCCTTATATTGCGGTATGAGGCTTCGCAGTAGGTTGCAAACATTCATCACCCATGACTGTCCCCAATTGAGCTCAGAAGCTCAATGTCTATCATGACCTCTCTTTTAGAATGTCCAAGAGCAAGCAAACTATTCCTCCAGGAGAGGGCGCCAACAGACTACTAAAGAGATCATCATTACTCAAAGAAAACCCCAAAAACCAATGCATGATAGGAATAAACAGGTAACTTTCTTTGGAGTGGAAGCGGAGAGATCGCACCAGATGCCAATTCTAGATGTTATCACACCTGTGGTCACTGCAGCAGCAGGTGAATCCACTTTGTCCAAAAGGGATCTATTCCATTCAATTGCAAATGATCTAGATAAGACAGAGAACTGCAGCACGGGGACATAGCCGAGTTGGTCAGGTTGAGTGGTGATGAGTTTGCTATTTGGATGAATAAAGAAAGTCAAAAGTGTGAAAGATAAAAAACAAAAGGAGGAAGTGTGAAAAGTGAATGGGCCAAATTGAGGTGCATATGAAGACGTATGCTTTCTTCCAATTCATTAAATCGGGCTAATATGAATCAGGTGAATTGAGTTCTGCTTTTGGAAACTGGGTTAAGAAGGGGTGCACCGTTCCTGGAGGTACTGCAATACCAGGTCAATGCGTGGAGTGGACAGAGCAAGCTCTTTTTCCATCTCCCTGTTCTAAAAATCCATTTAATATATGGTCCCCAGATAGGGGACGTATCAGATATTAAACTGATAAGAACAGATACTACACTTGATCTTAGCCAAAAGGCCGAGAAGCGATAACCAGAATTGGTTTGGGCCTCGAGTGGCACCCTGGCCTATGCCGGACACATCTTAGGGAGAGAGAGCGAGAGGGAGACAAACCCACGCCTACACAAGACATTTTGTCACCCAAGCCAACCCTTGAAAAGGCTGCTTTGCAGAGCCAAAACAAGAAGAATGGTGCGTTTTGCAGCCGCCGCCCACTGCAATGAATCTGAATAACTCCTCCTTTAGGGCGCAAGCAACTCCCCTCCCCCTTGCAGTCTTTCCAATTCACGATACAAAAAGACGGACAGGACAGGTTGCCTGACTTTCCGTCACTGCCACCCTTTGCCATCCTTACCCGTAGAAAGCCCTTTCATCATCCCCAAACCCTAATCTTTTCCCTTTCCTTCCCAGCCCCCAAACCCTGCCCTCTGTACCTTTCTCACCACCCGCTTCCCTTCTCCTGTCATCCCCCTACCACCCGGGAAAAAAAGAGATTGCCCCCTCCTTCCACTAGCCCACCCTCCCACCCAAAGAACAACTTCTTCTGCGCAGCTTGTTTTCTAGGCAGCAGCGCTATTGTGATGTCATCGGGGGGCATTGTGACAAGCCGCCAGTGTTCCGTCTCTTCATGTTGTGCACAGTTCAAACGGAAAATACATCAACAGGCAGACTACAGAAAAGCTTACTATCAAAGGTTAGAGGGGGGCTTTCTCAGAGGGCTTTTTACAGTTTTTCTATTCCCAATTAGCCGTTTAAGTGTACTTATTGAAAGTAGTAATTCTTTCATAGGCCGCCCTTTCTTAGTATTTGACGTTCCTTATATTGCGGTATGAGGCTTCGCAGTAGGTTGCAAACATTCATCACCCATGACTGTCCCCAATTGAGCTCAGAAGCTCAATGTCTATCATGACCTCTCTTTTAGAATGTCCAAGAGCAAGCAAACTATTCCTCCAGGAGAGGGCGCCAACAGACTACTAAAGAGATCATCATTACTCAAAGAAAACCCCAAAAACCAATGCATGATAGGAATAAACAGGTAACTTTCTTTGGAGTGGAAGCGGAGAGATCGCACCAGATGCCAATTCTAGATGTTATCACACCTGTGGTCACTGCAGCAGCAGGTGAATCCACTTTGTCCAAAAGGGATCTATTCCATTCAATTGCAAATGATCTAGATAAGACAGAGAACTGCAGCACGGGGACATAGCCGAGTTGGTCAGGTTGAGTGGTGATGAGTTTGCTATTTGGATGAATAAAGAAAGTCAAAAGTGTGAAAGATAAAAAACAAAAGGAGGAAGTGTGAAAAGTGAATGGGCCAAATTGAGGTGCATATGAAGACGTATGCTTTCTTCCAATTCATTAAATCGGGCTAATATGAATCAGGTGAATTGAGTTCTGCTTTTGGAAACTGGGTTAAGAAGGGGTGCACCGTTCCTGGAGGTACTGCAATACCAGGTCAATGCGTGGAGTGGACAGAGCAAGCTCTTTTTCCATCTCCCTGTTCTAAAAATCCATTTAATATATGGTCCCCAGATAGGGGACGTATCAGATATTAAACTGATAAGAACAGATTTAATGAAGCTTTCCAAAGCACCACAAAAAATGCATGACCGAAGTCACACCAAAAACAGTGCAAAGGCTAGGATTCGTGTGGACCCCACCGTGAGGAGAGGGTCCCCAAAAATCAACCCCGTCCCTCCGAGCCAGAAGGCCACAGCAAGGGTCAGGGATCTTCGGTGCTCCCCCAAGCCGAAGCCTGGTTGAGCCTTGTCGTTGCTCCCAGCGTCCACCCAGGCATCTTACCCAAGTGGAGTAGAGAGCTACTAGTTGTTGGTTTCGCAGCCGAAACTGCCCGGACCGTCAACCGGTGTTGGTTTCTCAGCCCAAGGCTAACCGGACCTCCAACCGGGTGTTGGTTTCTCAGCCGAAGCTGACCCAGACCTCCAACCGGGTGTTGGTTTCTCAGCCGAAGCTGACCCAGACCTCCAACCGGGTGTTAGTTTCTCAGCCCAAAGCTGACCAGACCTCCGACCGGGATTGTAAAAATTTCCCTTCCTAGCCAGAAGGCCGGGATAGGGTAATATGCTCAAAAAGTATGAAAAGGCAAGGTACGGTGTGCTACAGAGCCCAAGGCTTGCCGGGGTCCCAAGCCAGCAAGCTCAGACACACTCCAGGGTCGTCAGTCCTGGGGCACGTTGTACCATAGCCCCCCCACCCTTACTCAGTCTAATAGCCTCGATCCTGGTAGGGCCATGTTTTCCTCTAGATGAATATACTATCCACCCAGAGTACTAGCAAGCGCAACCTTCCAGTGTGCATTGTATCATTGTACTAAGGTGGCCTGGAGCTTAAACCACCTCTTCGAACAACACTACACTTGATCTTAGCCAAAAGGCCGAGAAGCGATAACCAGAATTGGTTTGGGCCTCGAGTGGCACCCTGGCCTATGCCGGACACATCTTAGGGAGAGAGAGCGAGAGGGAGACAAACCCACGCCTACACAAGACATTTTGTCACCCAAGCCAACCCTTGAAAAGGCTGCTTTGCAGAGCCAAAACAAGAAGAATGGTGCGTTTTGCAGCCGCCGCCCACTGCAATGAATCTGAATAACTCCTCCTTTAGGGCGCAAGCAACTCCCCTCCCCCTTGCAGTCTTTCCAATTCACGATACAAAAAGACGGACAGGACAGGTTGCCTGACTTTCCGTCACTGCCACCCTTTGCCATCCTTACCCGTAGAAAGCCCTTTCATCATCCCCAAACCCTAATCTTTTCCCTTTCCTTCCCAGCCCCCAAACCCTGCCCTCTGTACCTTTCTCACCACCCGCTTCCCTTCTCCTGTCATCCCCCTACCACCCGGGAAAAAAAGAGATTGCCCCCTCCTTCCACTAGCCCACCCTCCCACCCAAAGAACAACTTCTTCTGCGCAGCTTGTTTTCTAGGCAGCAGCGCTATTGTGATGTCATCGGGGGGCATTGTGACAAGCCGCCAGTGTTCCGTCTCTTCATGTTGTGCACAGTTCAAACGGAAAATACATCAACAGGCAGACTACAGAAAAGCTTACTATCAAAGGTTAGAGGGGGGCTTTCTCAGAGGGCTTTTTACAGTTTTTCTATTCCCAATTAGCCGTTTAAGTGTACTTATTGAAAGTAGTAATTCTTTCATAGGCCGCCCTTTCTTAGTATTTGACGTTCCTTATATTGCGGTATGAGGCTTCGCAGTAGGTTGCAAACATTCATCACCCATGACTGTCCCCAATTGAGCTCAGAAGCTCAATGTCTATCATGACCTCTCTTTTAGAATGTCCAAGAGCAAGCAAACTATTCCTCCAGGAGAGGGCGCCAACAGACTACTAAAGAGATCATCATTACTCAAAGAAAACCCCAAAAACCAATGCATGATAGGAATAAACAGGTAACTTTCTTTGGAGTGGAAGCGGAGAGATCGCACCAGATGCCAATTCTAGATGTTATCACACCTGTGGTCACTGCAGCAGCAGGTGAATCCACTTTGTCCAAAAGGGATCTATTCCATTCAATTGCAAATGATCTAGATAAGACAGAGAACTGCAGCACGGGGACATAGCCGAGTTGGTCAGGTTGAGTGGTGATGAGTTTGCTATTTGGATGAATAAAGAAAGTCAAAAGTGTGAAAGATAAAAAACAAAAGGAGGAAGTGTGAAAAGTGAATGGGCCAAATTGAGGTGCATATGAAGACGTATGCTTTCTTCCAATTCATTAAATCGGGCTAATATGAATCAGGTGAATTGAGTTCTGCTTTTGGAAACTGGGTTAAGAAGGGGTGCACCGTTCCTGGAGGTACTGCAATACCAGGTCAATGCGTGGAGTGGACAGAGCAAGCTCTTTTTCCATCTCCCTGTTCTAAAAATCCATTTAATATATGGTCCCCAGATAGGGGACGTATCAGATATTAAACTGATAAGAACAGATACTACACTTGATCTTAGCCAAAAGGCCGAGAAGCGATAACCAGAATTGGTTTGGGCCTCGAGTGGCACCCTGGCCTATGCCGGACACATCTTAGGGAGAGAGAGCGAGAGGGAGACAAACCCACGCCTACACAAGACATTTTGTCACCCAAGCCAACCCTTGAAAAGGCTGCTTTGCAGAGCCAAAACAAGAAGAATGGTGCGTTTTGCAGCCGCCGCCCACTGCAATGAATCTGAATAACTCCTCCTTTAGGGCGCAAGCAACTCCCCTCCCCCTTGCAGTCTTTCCAATTCACGATACAAAAAGACGGACAGGACAGGTTGCCTGACTTTCCGTCACTGCCACCCTTTGCCATCCTTACCCGTAGAAAGCCCTTTCATCATCCCCAAACCCTAATCTTTTCCCTTTCCTTCCCAGCCCCCAAACCCTGCCCTCTGTACCTTTCTCACCACCCGCTTCCCTTCTCCTGTCATCCCCCTACCACCCGGGAAAAAAAGAGATTGCCCCCTCCTTCCACTAGCCCACCCTCCCACCCAAAGAACAACTTCTTCTGCGCAGCTTGTTTTCTAGGCAGCAGCGCTATTGTGATGTCATCGGGGGGCATTGTGACAAGCCGCCAGTGTTCCGTCTCTTCATGTTGTGCACAGTTCAAACGGAAAATACATCAACAGGCAGACTACAGAAAAGCTTACTATCAAAGGTTAGAGGGGGGCTTTCTCAGAGGGCTTTTTACAGTTTTTCTATTCCCAATTAGCCGTTTAAGTGTACTTATTGAAAGTAGTAATTCTTTCATAGGCCGCCCTTTCTTAGTATTTGACGTTCCTTATATTGCGGTATGAGGCTTCGCAGTAGGTTGCAAACATTCATCACCCATGACTGTCCCCAATTGAGCTCAGAAGCTCAATGTCTATCATGACCTCTCTTTTAGAATGTCCAAGAGCAAGCAAACTATTCCTCCAGGAGAGGGCGCCAACAGACTACTAAAGAGATCATCATTACTCAAAGAAAACCCCAAAAACCAATGCATGATAGGAATAAACAGGTAACTTTCTTTGGAGTGGAAGCGGAGAGATCGCACCAGATGCCAATTCTAGATGTTATCACACCTGTGGTCACTGCAGCAGCAGGTGAATCCACTTTGTCCAAAAGGGATCTATTCCATTCAATTGCAAATGATCTAGATAAGACAGAGAACTGCAGCACGGGGACATAGCCGAGTTGGTCAGGTTGAGTGGTGATGAGTTTGCTATTTGGATGAATAAAGAAAGTCAAAAGTGTGAAAGATAAAAAACAAAAGGAGGAAGTGTGAAAAGTGAATGGGCCAAATTGAGGTGCATATGAAGACGTATGCTTTCTTCCAATTCATTAAATCGGGCTAATATGAATCAGGTGAATTGAGTTCTGCTTTTGGAAACTGGGTTAAGAAGGGGTGCACCGTTCCTGGAGGTACTGCAATACCAGGTCAATGCGTGGAGTGGACAGAGCAAGCTCTTTTTCCATCTCCCTGTTCTAAAAATCCATTTAATATATGGTCCCCAGATAGGGGACGTATCAGATATTAAACTGATAAGAACAGATTTTTTGATTTAATGAAGCTTTCCAAAGCACCGCAAAAAATGCATGACCGAAGTCACACCAAAAACAGTGCAAAGGCTAGGATTCGTGTGGACCCCTCCGTGAGGAGAGGGTCCCCAAAAATCAACCCCGTCCCTCCGAGCCAGAAGGCCACAGCAAGGGTCAGGGATCTTCGGTGCTCCCCCAAGCCGAAGCCTGGTTGAGCCTTGTCGTTGCTCCCAGCGTCCACCCAGGCATCTTACCCAAGTGGAGTAGAGAGCTACTAGTTGTTGGTTTCGCAGCCGAAACTGCCCGGACCGTCAACCGGTGTTGGTTTCTCAGCCCAAGGCTAACCGGACCTCCAACCGGGTGTTGGTTTCTCAGCCGAAGCTGACCCGGACCTCCAACCGGGTGTTGGTTTCTCAGCCGAAGCTGACCCGGACCTCCAACCGGGTGTTGGTTTCTCAGCCGAAGCTGACCCGGACCTCCAACCGGGTGTTGGTTTCTCAGCCCAAAGCTGAACGGACCTCCGACCATGATTATAAAAATTTCCCTTCCTAGCCAGAAGGCCGGGATAGAGCAATATGCTCAGAAAGTATAAAAGGGCAAGGTACGGTGTGCTACAGAGCCCAAGGCTTGCCGGGGTCCAAAGCCAGCAAGCTCAGACTCACTCCAGGGTCGTCAATCCTGGGGCACATTGCACCATAGCCCCCACACTTACTCAGTCTAATAGCCTCGATCCTGGTAGGGCCATGGTTTCCTCTAGATGGATATACTATCCTCCCAAAGTACTAACAAGCGCAACCTTCCAGTGTGCATTGCATCATTGTACTAAGGTGGCCGGAGCCTTAAACCACCTTTTCGAACGATACTACACTTGATCTTAGCCAAAAGGCCGAGAAGCGATAACCAGAATTGGTTTGGGCCTCGAGTGGCACCCTGGCCTATGCCGGACACATCTTAGGGAGAGAGAGCGAGAGGGAGACAAACCCACGCCTACACAAGACATTTTGTCACCCAAGCCAACCCTTGAAAAGGCTGCTTTGCAGAGCCAAAACAAGAAGAATGGTGCGTTTTGCAGCCGCCGCCCACTGCAATGAATCTGAATAACTCCTCCTTTAGGGCGCAAGCAACTCCCCTCCCCCTTGCAGTCTTTCCAATTCACGATACAAAAAGACGGACAGGACAGGTTGCCTGACTTTCCGTCACTGCCACCCTTTGCCATCCTTACCCGTAGAAAGCCCTTTCATCATCCCCAAACCCTAATCTTTTCCCTTTCCTTCCCAGCCCCCAAACCCTGCCCTCTGTACCTTTCTCACCACCCGCTTCCCTTCTCCTGTCATCCCCCTACCACCCGGGAAAAAAAGAGATTGCCCCCTCCTTCCACTAGCCCACCCTCCCACCCAAAGAACAACTTCTTCTGCGCAGCTTGTTTTCTAGGCAGCAGCGCTATTGTGATGTCATCGGGGGGCATTGTGACAAGCCGCCAGTGTTCCGTCTCTTCATGTTGTGCACAGTTCAAACGGAAAATACATCAACAGGCAGACTACAGAAAAGCTTACTATCAAAGGTTAGAGGGGGGCTTTCTCAGAGGGCTTTTTACAGTTTTTCTATTCCCAATTAGCCGTTTAAGTGTACTTATTGAAAGTAGTAATTCTTTCATAGGCCGCCCTTTCTTAGTATTTGACGTTCCTTATATTGCGGTATGAGGCTTCGCAGTAGGTTGCAAACATTCATCACCCATGACTGTCCCCAATTGAGCTCAGAAGCTCAATGTCTATCATGACCTCTCTTTTAGAATGTCCAAGAGCAAGCAAACTATTCCTCCAGGAGAGGGCGCCAACAGACTACTAAAGAGATCATCATTACTCAAAGAAAACCCCAAAAACCAATGCATGATAGGAATAAACAGGTAACTTTCTTTGGAGTGGAAGCGGAGAGATCGCACCAGATGCCAATTCTAGATGTTATCACACCTGTGGTCACTGCAGCAGCAGGTGAATCCACTTTGTCCAAAAGGGATCTATTCCATTCAATTGCAAATGATCTAGATAAGACAGAGAACTGCAGCACGGGGACATAGCCGAGTTGGTCAGGTTGAGTGGTGATGAGTTTGCTATTTGGATGAATAAAGAAAGTCAAAAGTGTGAAAGATAAAAAACAAAAGGAGGAAGTGTGAAAAGTGAATGGGCCAAATTGAGGTGCATATGAAGACGTATGCTTTCTTCCAATTCATTAAATCGGGCTAATATGAATCAGGTGAATTGAGTTCTGCTTTTGGAAACTGGGTTAAGAAGGGGTGCACCGTTCCTGGAGGTACTGCAATACCAGGTCAATGCGTGGAGTGGACAGAGCAAGCTCTTTTTCCATCTCCCTGTTCTAAAAATCCATTTAATATATGGTCCCCAGATAGGGGACGTATCAGATATTAAACTGATAAGAACAGATACTACACTTGATCTTAGCCAAAAGGCCGAGAAGCGATAACCAGAATTGGTTTGGGCCTCGAGTGGCACCCTGGCCTATGCCGGACACATCTTAGGGAGAGAGAGCGAGAGGGAGACAAACCCACGCCTACACAAGACATTTTGTCACCCAAGCCAACCCTTGAAAAGGCTGCTTTGCAGAGCCAAAACAAGAAGAATGGTGCGTTTTGCAGCCGCCGCCCACTGCAATGAATCTGAATAACTCCTCCTTTAGGGCGCAAGCAACTCCCCTCCCCCTTGCAGTCTTTCCAATTCACGATACAAAAAGACGGACAGGACAGGTTGCCTGACTTTCCGTCACTGCCACCCTTTGCCATCCTTACCCGTAGAAAGCCCTTTCATCATCCCCAAACCCTAATCTTTTCCCTTTCCTTCCCAGCCCCCAAACCCTGCCCTCTGTACCTTTCTCACCACCCGCTTCCCTTCTCCTGTCATCCCCCTACCACCCGGGAAAAAAAGAGATTGCCCCCTCCTTCCACTAGCCCACCCTCCCACCCAAAGAACAACTTCTTCTGCGCAGCTTGTTTTCTAGGCAGCAGCGCTATTGTGATGTCATCGGGGGGCATTGTGACAAGCCGCCAGTGTTCCGTCTCTTCATGTTGTGCACAGTTCAAACGGAAAATACATCAACAGGCAGACTACAGAAAAGCTTACTATCAAAGGTTAGAGGGGGGCTTTCTCAGAGGGCTTTTTACAGTTTTTCTATTCCCAATTAGCCGTTTAAGTGTACTTATTGAAAGTAGTAATTCTTTCATAGGCCGCCCTTTCTTAGTATTTGACGTTCCTTATATTGCGGTATGAGGCTTCGCAGTAGGTTGCAAACATTCATCACCCATGACTGTCCCCAATTGAGCTCAGAAGCTCAATGTCTATCATGACCTCTCTTTTAGAATGTCCAAGAGCAAGCAAACTATTCCTCCAGGAGAGGGCGCCAACAGACTACTAAAGAGATCATCATTACTCAAAGAAAACCCCAAAAACCAATGCATGATAGGAATAAACAGGTAACTTTCTTTGGAGTGGAAGCGGAGAGATCGCACCAGATGCCAATTCTAGATGTTATCACACCTGTGGTCACTGCAGCAGCAGGTGAATCCACTTTGTCCAAAAGGGATCTATTCCATTCAATTGCAAATGATCTAGATAAGACAGAGAACTGCAGCACGGGGACATAGCCGAGTTGGTCAGGTTGAGTGGTGATGAGTTTGCTATTTGGATGAATAAAGAAAGTCAAAAGTGTGAAAGATAAAAAACAAAAGGAGGAAGTGTGAAAAGTGAATGGGCCAAATTGAGGTGCATATGAAGACGTATGCTTTCTTCCAATTCATTAAATCGGGCTAATATGAATCAGGTGAATTGAGTTCTGCTTTTGGAAACTGGGTTAAGAAGGGGTGCACCGTTCCTGGAGGTACTGCAATACCAGGTCAATGCGTGGAGTGGACAGAGCAAGCTCTTTTTCCATCTCCCTGTTCTAAAAATCCATTTAATATATGGTCCCCAGATAGGGGACGTATCAGATATTAAACTGATAAGAACAGATACTACACTTGATCTTAGCCAAAAGGCCGAGAAGCGATAACCAGAATTGGTTTGGGCCTCGAGTGGCACCCTGGCCTATGCCGGACACATCTTAGGGAGAGAGAGCGAGAGGGAGACAAACCCACGCCTACACAAGACATTTTGTCACCCAAGCCAACCCTTGAAAAGGCTGCTTTGCAGAGCCAAAACAAGAAGAATGGTGCGTTTTGCAGCCGCCGCCCACTGCAATGAATCTGAATAACTCCTCCTTTAGGGCGCAAGCAACTCCCCTCCCCCTTGCAGTCTTTCCAATTCACGATACAAAAAGACGGACAGGACAGGTTGCCTGACTTTCCGTCACTGCCACCCTTTGCCATCCTTACCCGTAGAAAGCCCTTTCATCATCCCCAAACCCTAATCTTTTCCCTTTCCTTCCCAGCCCCCAAACCCTGCCCTCTGTACCTTTCTCACCACCCGCTTCCCTTCTCCTGTCATCCCCCTACCACCCGGGAAAAAAAGAGATTGCCCCCTCCTTCCACTAGCCCACCCTCCCACCCAAAGAACAACTTCTTCTGCGCAGCTTGTTTTCTAGGCAGCAGCGCTATTGTGATGTCATCGGGGGGCATTGTGACAAGCCGCCAGTGTTCCGTCTCTTCATGTTGTGCACAGTTCAAACGGAAAATACATCAACAGGCAGACTACAGAAAAGCTTACTATCAAAGGTTAGAGGGGGGCTTTCTCAGAGGGCTTTTTACAGTTTTTCTATTCCCAATTAGCCGTTTAAGTGTACTTATTGAAAGTAGTAATTCTTTCATAGGCCGCCCTTTCTTAGTATTTGACGTTCCTTATATTGCGGTATGAGGCTTCGCAGTAGGTTGCAAACATTCATCACCCATGACTGTCCCCAATTGAGCTCAGAAGCTCAATGTCTATCATGACCTCTCTTTTAGAATGTCCAAGAGCAAGCAAACTATTCCTCCAGGAGAGGGCGCCAACAGACTACTAAAGAGATCATCATTACTCAAAGAAAACCCCAAAAACCAATGCATGATAGGAATAAACAGGTAACTTTCTTTGGAGTGGAAGCGGAGAGATCGCACCAGATGCCAATTCTAGATGTTATCACACCTGTGGTCACTGCAGCAGCAGGTGAATCCACTTTGTCCAAAAGGGATCTATTCCATTCAATTGCAAATGATCTAGATAAGACAGAGAACTGCAGCACGGGGACATAGCCGAGTTGGTCAGGTTGAGTGGTGATGAGTTTGCTATTTGGATGAATAAAGAAAGTCAAAAGTGTGAAAGATAAAAAACAAAAGGAGGAAGTGTGAAAAGTGAATGGGCCAAATTGAGGTGCATATGAAGACGTATGCTTTCTTCCAATTCATTAAATCGGGCTAATATGAATCAGGTGAATTGAGTTCTGCTTTTGGAAACTGGGTTAAGAAGGGGTGCACCGTTCCTGGAGGTACTGCAATACCAGGTCAATGCGTGGAGTGGACAGAGCAAGCTCTTTTTCCATCTCCCTGTTCTAAAAATCCATTTAATATATGGTCCCCAGATAGGGGACGTATCAGATATTAAACTGATAAGAACAGATTTTTGATTTAATGAAGCTTTCCAAAGCACCACAAAAAATGCATGACCGAAGTCACACCAAAAA
Organism: Anomaloglossus baeobatrachus; assembly: GCF_048569485.1. NCBI lineage: Eukaryota > Metazoa > Chordata > Amphibia > Anura > Aromobatidae > Anomaloglossus > Anomaloglossus baeobatrachus. The sequence goes on along the minus strand of NW_027442426.1, from coordinate 48,465 downwards.
CAGTGCAAAGGCTAGGATTCGTGTGGACCCCACCGTGAGGAGAGGGTCCCCAAAAATCAACCCCGTCCCTCCGAGCCAGAAGGCCACAGCAAGGGTCAGGGATCTTCGGTGCTCCCCCAAGCCGAAGCCTGGTTGAGCCTTGTCGTTGCTCCCAGCGTCCACCCAGGCATCTTACCCAAGTGGAGTAGAGAGCTACTAGTTGTTGGTTTCGCAGCCGAAACTGCCCGGACCGTCAACCGGTGTTGGTTTCTCAGCCCAAGGCTAACCGGACCTCCAACCGGGTGTTGGTTTCTCAGCCGAAGCTGACCCAGACCTCCAACCGGGTGTTGGTTTCTCAGCCGAAGCTGACCCAGACCTCCAACCGGGTGTTAGTTTCTCAGCCCAAAGCTGACCAGACCTCCGACCGGGATTGTAAAAATTTCCCTTCCTAGCCAGAAGGCCGGGATAGGGTAATATGCTCAAAAAGTATGAAAAGGCAAGGTACGGTGTGCTACAGAGCCCAAGGCTTGCCGGGGTCCCAAGCCAGCAAGCTCAGACTCACTCCAGGGTCGTCAGTCCTGGGGCACGTTGTACCATAGCCCCCCCACCCTTACTCAGTCTAATAGCCTCGATCCTGGTAGGGCCATGTTTTCCTCTAGATGAATATACTATCCACCCAGAGTACTAGCAAGCGCAACCTTCCAGTGTGCATTGTATCATTGTACTAAGGTGGCCTGGAGCTTAAACCACCTCTTCGAACAACACTACACTTGATCTTAGCCAAAAGACACTTGATCTTAGCCAAAAGGCCGAGAAGCGATAACCAGAATTGGTTTGGGCCTCGAGTGGCACCCTGGCCTATGCCGGACACATCTTAGGGAGAGAGAGCGAGAGGGAGACAAACCCACGCCTACACAAGACATTTTGTCACCCAAGCCAACCCTTGAAAAGGCTGCTTTGCAGAGCCAAAACAAGAAGAATGGTGCGTTTTGCAGCCGCCGCCCACTGCAATGAATCTGAATAACTCCTCCTTTAGGGCGCAAGCAACTCCCCTCCCCCTTGCAGTCTTTCCAATTCACGATACAAAAAGACGGACAGGACAGGTTGCCTGACTTTCCGTCACTGCCACCCTTTGCCATCCTTACCCGTAGAAAGCCCTTTCATCATCCCCAAACCCTAATCTTTTCCCTTTCCTTCCCAGCCCCCAAACCCTGCCCTCTGTACCTTTCTCACCACCCGCTTCCCTTCTCCTGTCATCCCCCTACCACCCGGGAAAAAAAGAGATTGCCCCCTCCTTCCACTAGCCCACCCTCCCACCCAAAGAACAACTTCTTCTGCGCAGCTTGTTTTCTAGGCAGCAGCGCTATTGTGATGTCATCGGGGGGCATTGTGACAAGCCGCCAGTGTTCCGTCTCTTCATGTTGTGCACAGTTCAAACGGAAAATACATCAACAGGCAGACTACAGAAAAGCTTACTATCAAAGGTTAGAGGGGGGCTTTCTCAGAGGGCTTTTTACAGTTTTTCTATTCCCAATTAGCCGTTTAAGTGTACTTATTGAAAGTAGTAATTCTTTCATAGGCCGCCCTTTCTTAGTATTTGACGTTCCTTATATTGCGGTATGAGGCTTCGCAGTAGGTTGCAAACATTCATCACCCATGACTGTCCCCAATTGAGCTCAGAAGCTCAATGTCTATCATGACCTCTCTTTTAGAATGTCCAAGAGCAAGCAAACTATTCCTCCAGGAGAGGGCGCCAACAGACTACTAAAGAGATCATCATTACTCAAAGAAAACCCCAAAAACCAATGCATGATAGGAATAAACAGGTAACTTTCTTTGGAGTGGAAGCGGAGAGATCGCACCAGATGCCAATTCTAGATGTTATCACACCTGTGGTCACTGCAGCAGCAGGTGAATCCACTTTGTCCAAAAGGGATCTATTCCATTCAATTGCAAATGATCTAGATAAGACAGAGAACTGCAGCACGGGGACATAGCCGAGTTGGTCAGGTTGAGTGGTGATGAGTTTGCTATTTGGATGAATAAAGAAAGTCAAAAGTGTGAAAGATAAAAAACAAAAGGAGGAAGTGTGAAAAGTGAATGGGCCAAATTGAGGTGCATATGAAGACGTATGCTTTCTTCCAATTCATTAAATCGGGCTAATATGAATCAGGTGAATTGAGTTCTGCTTTTGGAAACTGGGTTAAGAAGGGGTGCACCGTTCCTGGAGGTACTGCAATACCAGGTCAATGCGTGGAGTGGACAGAGCAAGCTCTTTTTCCATCTCCCTGTTCTAAAAATCCATTTAATATATGGTCCCCAGATAGGGGACGTATCAGATATTAAACTGATAAGAACAGATACTACACTTGATCTTAGCCAAAAGGCCGAGAAGCGATAACCAGAATTGGTTTGGGCCTCGAGTGGCACCCTGGCCTATGCCGGACACATCTTAGGGAGAGAGAGCGAGAGGGAGACAAACCCACGCCTACACAAGACATTTTGTCACCCAAGCCAACCCTTGAAAAGGCTGCTTTGCAGAGCCAAAACAAGAAGAATGGTGCGTTTTGCAGCCGCCGCCCACTGCAATGAATCTGAATAACTCCTCCTTTAGGGCGCAAGCAACTCCCCTCCCCCTTGCAGTCTTTCCAATTCACGATACAAAAAGACGGACAGGACAGGTTGCCTGACTTTCCGTCACTGCCACCCTTTGCCATCCTTACCCGTAGAAAGCCCTTTCATCATCCCCAAACCCTAATCTTTTCCCTTTCCTTCCCAGCCCCCAAACCCTGCCCTCTGTACCTTTCTCACCACCCGCTTCCCTTCTCCTGTCATCCCCCTACCACCCGGGAAAAAAAGAGATTGCCCCCTCCTTCCACTAGCCCACCCTCCCACCCAAAGAACAACTTCTTCTGCGCAGCTTGTTTTCTAGGCAGCAGCGCTATTGTGATGTCATCGGGGGGCATTGTGACAAGCCGCCAGTGTTCCGTCTCTTCATGTTGTGCACAGTTCAAACGGAAAATACATCAACAGGCAGACTACAGAAAAGCTTACTATCAAAGGTTAGAGGGGGGCTTTCTCAGAGGGCTTTTTACAGTTTTTCTATTCCCAATTAGCCGTTTAAGTGTACTTATTGAAAGTAGTAATTCTTTCATAGGCCGCCCTTTCTTAGTATTTGACGTTCCTTATATTGCGGTATGAGGCTTCGCAGTAGGTTGCAAACATTCATCACCCATGACTGTCCCCAATTGAGCTCAGAAGCTCAATGTCTATCATGACCTCTCTTTTAGAATGTCCAAGAGCAAGCAAACTATTCCTCCAGGAGAGGGCGCCAACAGACTACTAAAGAGATCATCATTACTCAAAGAAAACCCCAAAAACCAATGCATGATAGGAATAAACAGGTAACTTTCTTTGGAGTGGAAGCGGAGAGATCGCACCAGATGCCAATTCTAGATGTTATCACACCTGTGGTCACTGCAGCAGCAGGTGAATCCACTTTGTCCAAAAGGGATCTATTCCATTCAATTGCAAATGATCTAGATAAGACAGAGAACTGCAGCACGGGGACATAGCCGAGTTGGTCAGGTTGAGTGGTGATGAGTTTGCTATTTGGATGAATAAAGAAAGTCAAAAGTGTGAAAGATAAAAAACAAAAGGAGGAAGTGTGAAAAGTGAATGGGCCAAATTGAGGTGCATATGAAGACGTATGCTTTCTTCCAATTCATTAAATCGGGCTAATATGAATCAGGTGAATTGAGTTCTGCTTTTGGAAACTGGGTTAAGAAGGGGTGCACCGTTCCTGGAGGTACTGCAATACCAGGTCAATGCGTGGAGTGGACAGAGCAAGCTCTTTTTCCATCTCCCTGTTCTAAAAATCCATTTAATATATGGTCCCCAGATAGGGGACGTATCAGATATTAAACTGATAAGAACAGATACTACACTTGATCTTAGCCAAAAGGCCGAGAAGCGATAACCAGAATTGGTTTGGGCCTCGAGTGGCACCCTGGCCTATGCCGGACACATCTTAGGGAGAGAGAGCGAGAGGGAGACAAACCCACGCCTACACAAGACATTTTGTCACCCAAGCCAACCCTTGAAAAGGCTGCTTTGCAGAGCCAAAACAAGAAGAATGGTGCGTTTTGCAGCCGCCGCCCACTGCAATGAATCTGAATAACTCCTCCTTTAGGGCGCAAGCAACTCCCCTCCCCCTTGCAGTCTTTCCAATTCACGATACAAAAAGACGGACAGGACAGGTTGCCTGACTTTCCGTCACTGCCACCCTTTGCCATCCTTACCCGTAGAAAGCCCTTTCATCATCCCCAAACCCTAATCTTTTCCCTTTCCTTCCCAGCCCCCAAACCCTGCCCTCTGTACCTTTCTCACCACCCGCTTCCCTTCTCCTGTCATCCCCCTACCACCCGGGAAAAAAAGAGATTGCCCCCTCCTTCCACTAGCCCACCCTCCCACCCAAAGAACAACTTCTTCTGCGCAGCTTGTTTTCTAGGCAGCAGCGCTATTGTGATGTCATCGGGGGGCATTGTGACAAGCCGCCAGTGTTCCGTCTCTTCATGTTGTGCACAGTTCAAACGGAAAATACATCAACAGGCAGACTACAGAAAAGCTTACTATCAAAGGTTAGAGGGGGGCTTTCTCAGAGGGCTTTTTACAGTTTTTCTATTCCCAATTAGCCGTTTAAGTGTACTTATTGAAAGTAGTAATTCTTTCATAGGCCGCCCTTTCTTAGTATTTGACGTTCCTTATATTGCGGTATGAGGCTTCGCAGTAGGTTGCAAACATTCATCACCCATGACTGTCCCCAATTGAGCTCAGAAGCTCAATGTCTATCATGACCTCTCTTTTAGAATGTCCAAGAGCAAGCAAACTATTCCTCCAGGAGAGGGCGCCAACAGACTACTAAAGAGATCATCATTACTCAAAGAAAACCCCAAAAACCAATGCATGATAGGAATAAACAGGTAACTTTCTTTGGAGTGGAAGCGGAGAGATCGCACCAGATGCCAATTCTAGATGTTATCACACCTGTGGTCACTGCAGCAGCAGGTGAATCCACTTTGTCCAAAAGGGATCTATTCCATTCAATTGCAAATGATCTAGATAAGACAGAGAACTGCAGCACGGGGACATAGCCGAGTTGGTCAGGTTGAGTGGTGATGAGTTTGCTATTTGGATGAATAAAGAAAGTCAAAAGTGTGAAAGATAAAAAACAAAAGGAGGAAGTGTGAAAAGTGAATGGGCCAAATTGAGGTGCATATGAAGACGTATGCTTTCTTCCAATTCATTAAATCGGGCTAATATGAATCAGGTGAATTGAGTTCTGCTTTTGGAAACTGGGTTAAGAAGGGGTGCACCGTTCCTGGAGGTACTGCAATACCAGGTCAATGCGTGGAGTGGACAGAGCAAGCTCTTTTTCCATCTCCCTGTTCTAAAAATCCATTTAATATATGGTCCCCAGATAGGGGACGTATCAGATATTAAACTGATAAGAACAGATACTACACTTGATCTTAGCCAAAAGGCCGAGAAGCGATAACCAGAATTGGTTTGGGCCTCGAGTGGCACCCTGGCCTATGCCGGACACATCTTAGGGAGAGAGAGCGAGAGGGAGACAAACCCACGCCTACACAAGACATTTTGTCACCCAAGCCAACCCTTGAAAAGGCTGCTTTGCAGAGCCAAAACAAGAAGAATGGTGCGTTTTGCAGCCGCCGCCCACTGCAATGAATCTGAATAACTCCTCCTTTAGGGCGCAAGCAACTCCCCTCCCCCTTGCAGTCTTTCCAATTCACGATACAAAAAGACGGACAGGACAGGTTGCCTGACTTTCCGTCACTGCCACCCTTTGCCATCCTTACCCGTAGAAAGCCCTTTCATCATCCCCAAACCCTAATCTTTTCCCTTTCCTTCCCAGCCCCCAAACCCTGCCCTCTGTACCTTTCTCACCACCCGCTTCCCTTCTCCTGTCATCCCCCTACCACCCGGGAAAAAAAGAGATTGCCCCCTCCTTCCACTAGCCCACCCTCCCACCCAAAGAACAACTTCTTCTGCGCAGCTTGTTTTCTAGGCAGCAGCGCTATTGTGATGTCATCGGGGGGCATTGTGACAAGCCGCCAGTGTTCCGTCTCTTCATGTTGTGCACAGTTCAAACGGAAAACACATCAACAGGCAGACTACAGAAAAGCTTACTATCAAAGGTTAGAGGGGGGCTTTCTCAGAGGGCTTTTTACAGTTTTTCTATTCCCAATTAGCCGTTTAAGTGTACTTATTGAAAGTAGTAATTCTTTCATAGGCCGCCCTTTCTTAGTATTTGACGTTCCTTATATTGCGGTATGAGGCTTCGCAGTAGGTTGCAAACATTCATCACCCATGACTGTCCCCAATTGAGCTCAGAAGCTCAATGTCTATCATGACCTCTCTTTTAGAATGTCCAAGAGCAAGCAAACTATTCCTCCAGGAGAGGGCGCCAACAGACTACTAAAGAGATCATCATTACTCAAAGAAAACCCCAAAAACCAATGCATGATAGGAATAAACAGGTAACTTTCTTTGGAGTGGAAGCGGAGAGATCGCACCAGATGCCAATTCTAGATGTTATCACACCTGTGGTCACTGCAGCAGCAGGTGAATCCACTTTGTCCAAAAGGGATCTATTCCATTCAATTGCAAATGATCTAGATAAGACAGAGAACTGCAGCACGGGGACATAGCCGAGTTGGTCAGGTTGAGTGGTGATGAGTTTGCTATTTGGATGAATAAAGAAAGTCAAAAGTGTGAAAGATAAAAAACAAAAGGAGGAAGTGTGAAAAGTGAATGGGCCAAATTGAGGTGCATATGAAGACGTATGCTTTCTTCCAATTCATTAAATCGGGCTAATATGAATCAGGTGAATTGAGTTCTGCTTTTGGAAACTGGGTTAAGAAGGGGTGCACCGTTCCTGGAGGTACTGCAATACCAGGTCAATGCGTGGAGTGGACAGAGCAAGCTCTTTTTCCATCTCCCTGTTCTAAAAATCCATTTAATATATGGTCCCCAGATAGGGGACGTATCAGATATTAAACTGATAAGAACAGATTTTTGATTTAATGAAGCTTTCCAAAGCACCGCAAAAAATGCATGACCGAAGTCACACCAAAAACAGTGCAAAGGCTAGGATTCGTGTGGACCCCTCCGTGAGGAGAGGGTCCCCAAAAATCAACCCCGTCCCTCCGAGCCAGAAGGCCACAGCAAGGGTCAGGGATCTTCGGTGCTCCCCCAAGCCGAAGCCTGGTTGAGCCTTGTCGTTGCTCCCAGCGTCCACCCAGGCATCTTACCCAAGTGGAGTAGAGAGCTACTAGTTGTTGGTTTCGCAGCCGAAACTGCCCGGACCGTCAACCGGTGTTGGTTTCTCAGCCCAAGGCTAACCGGACCTCCAACCGGGTGTTGGTTTCTCAGCCGAAGCTGACCCGGACCTCCAACCGGGTGTTGGTTTCTCAGCCGAAGCTGACCCGGACCTCCAACCGGGTGTTGGTTTCTCAGCCGAAGCTGACCCGGACCTCCAACCGGGTGTTGGTTTCTCAGCCCAAAGCTGAACGGACCTCCGACCATGATTATAAAAATTTCCCTTCCTAGCCAGAAGGCCGGGATAGAGCAATATGCTCAGAAAGTATGAAAGGGCAAGGTACGGTGTGCTACAGAGCCCAAGGCTTGCCGGGGTCCAAAGCCAGCAAGCTCAGACTCACTCCAGGGTCGTCAATCCTGGGGCACATTGCACCATAGCCCCCACACTTACTCAGTCTAATAGCCTCGATCCTGGTAGGACCATGGTTTCCTCTAGATGGATATACTATCCTCCCAAAGTACTAACAAGCGCAACCTTCCAGTGTGCATTGCATCATTGTACTAAGGTGGCCGGAGCCTTAAACCACCTTTTCGAACGATACTACACTTGATCTTAGCCAAAAGGCCGAGAAGCGATAACCAGAATTGGTTTGGGCCTCGAGTGGCACCCTGGCCTATGCCGGACACATCTTAGGGAGAGAGAGCGAGAGGGAGACAAACCCACGCCTACACAAGACATTTTGTCACCCAAGCCAACCCTTGAAAAGGCTGCTTTGCAGAGCCAAAACAAGAAGAATGGTGCGTTTTGCAGCCGCCGCCCACTGCAATGAATCTGAATAACTCCTCCTTTAGGGCGCAAGCAACTCCCCTCCCCCTTGCAGTCTTTCCAATTCACGATACAAAAAGACGGACAGGACAGGTTGCCTGACTTTCCGTCACTGCCACCCTTTGCCATCCTTACCCGTAGAAAGCCCTTTCATCATCCCCAAACCCTAATCTTTTCCCTTTCCTTCCCAGCCCCCAAACCCTGCCCTCTGTACCTTTCTCACCACCCGCTTCCCTTCTCCTGTCATCCCCCTACCACCCGGGAAAAAAAGAGATTGCCCCCTCCTTCCACTAGCCCACCCTCCCACCCAAAGAACAACTTCTTCTGCGCAGCTTGTTTTCTAGGCAGCAGCGCTATTGTGATGTCATCGGGGGGCATTGTGACAAGCCGCCAGTGTTCCGTCTCTTCATGTTGTGCACAGTTCAAACGGAAAATACATCAACAGGCAGACTACAGAAAAGCTTACTATCAAAGGTTAGAGGGGGGCTTTCTCAGAGGGCTTTTTACAGTTTTTCTATTCCCAATTAGCCGTTTAAGTGTACTTATTGAAAGTAGTAATTCTTTCATAGGCCGCCCTTTCTTAGTATTTGACGTTCCTTATATTGCGGTATGAGGCTTCGCAGTAGGTTGCAAACATTCATCACCCATGACTGTCCCCAATTGAGCTCAGAAGCTCAATGTCTATCATGACCTCTCTTTTAGAATGTCCAAGAGCAAGCAAACTATTCCTCCAGGAGAGGGCGCCAACAGACTACTAAAGAGATCATCATTACTCAAAGAAAACCCCAAAAACCAATGCATGATAGGAATAAACAGGTAACTTTCTTTGGAGTGGAAGCGGAGAGATCGCACCAGATGCCAATTCTAGATGTTATCACACCTGTGGTCACTGCAGCAGCAGGTGAATCCACTTTGTCCAAAAGGGATCTATTCCATTCAATTGCAAATGATCTAGATAAGACAGAGAACTGCAGCACGGGGACATAGCCGAGTTGGTCAGGTTGAGTGGTGATGAGTTTGCTATTTGGATGAATAAAGAAAGTCAAAAGTGTGAAAGATAAAAAACAAAAGGAGGAAGTGTGAAAAGTGAATGGGCCAAATTGAGGTGCATATGAAGACGTATGCTTTCTTCCAATTCATTAAATCGGGCTAATATGAATCAGGTGAATTGAGTTCTGCTTTTGGAAACTGGGTTAAGAAGGGGTGCACCGTTCCTGGAGGTACTGCAATACCAGGTCAATGCGTGGAGTGGACAGAGCAAGCTCTTTTTCCATCTCCCTGTTCTAAAAATCCATTTAATATATGGTCCCCAGATAGGGGACGTATCAGATATTAAACTGATAAGAACAGATACTACACTTGATCTTAGCCAAAAGGCCGAGAAGCGATAACCAGAATTGGTTTGGGCCTCGAGTGGCACCCTGGCCTATGCCGGACACATCTTAGGGAGAGAGAGCGAGAGGGAGACAAACCCACGCCTACACAAGACATTTTGTCACCCAAGCCAACCCTTGAAAAGGCTGCTTTGCAGAGCCAAAACAAGAAGAATGGTGCGTTTTGCAGCCGCCGCCCACTGCAATGAATCTGAATAACTCCTCCTTTAGGGCGCAAGCAACTCCCCTCCCCCTTGCAGTCTTTCCAATTCACGATACAAAAAGACGGACAGGACAGGTTGCCTGACTTTCCGTCACTGCCACCCTTTGCCATCCTTACCCGTAGAAAGCCCTTTCATCATCCCCAAACCCTAATCTTTTCCCTTTCCTTCCCAGCCCCCAAACCCTGCCCTCTGTACCTTTCTCACCACCCGCTTCCCTTCTCCTGTCATCCCCCTACCACCCGGGAAAAAAAGAGATTGCCCCCTCCTTCCACTAGCCCACCCTCCCACCCAAAGAACAACTTCTTCTGCGCAGCTTGTTTTCTAGGCAGCAGCGCTATTGTGATGTCATCGGGGGGCATTGTGACAAGCCGCCAGTGTTCCGTCTCTTCATGTTGTGCACAGTTCAAACGGAAAATACATCAACAGGCAGACTACAGAAAAGCTTACTATCAAAGGTTAGAGGGGGGCTTTCTCAGAGGGCTTTTTACAGTTTTTCTATTCCCAATTAGCCGTTTAAGTGTACTTATTGAAAGTAGTAATTCTTTCATAGGCCGCCCTTTCTTAGTATTTGACGTTCCTTATATTGCGGTATGAGGCTTCGCAGTAGGTTGCAAACATTCATCACCCATGACTGTCCCCAATTGAGCTCAGAAGCTCAATGTCTATCATGACCTCTCTTTTAGAATGTCCAAGAGCAAGCAAACTATTCCTCCAGGAGAGGGCGCCAACAGACTACTAAAGAGATCATCATTACTCAAAGAAAACCCCAAAAACCAATGCATGATAGGAATAAACAGGTAACTTTCTTTGGAGTGGAAGCGGAGAGATCGCACCAGATGCCAATTCTAGATGTTATCACACCTGTGGTCACTGCAGCAGCAGGTGAATCCACTTTGTCCAAAAGGGATCTATTCCATTCAATTGCAAATGATCTAGATAAGACAGAGAACTGCAGCACGGGGACATAGCCGAGTTGGTCAGGTTGAGTGGTGATGAGTTTGCTATTTGGATGAATAAAGAAAGTCAAAAGTGTGAAAGATAAAAAACAAAAGGAGGAAGTGTGAAAAGTGAATGGGCCAAATTGAGGTGCATATGAAGACGTATGCTTTCTTCCAATTCATTAAATCGGGCTAATATGAATCAGGTGAATTGAGTTCTGCTTTTGGAAACTGGGTTAAGAAGGGGTGCACCGTTCCTGGAGGTACTGCAATACCAGGTCAATGCGTGGAGTGGACAGAGCAAGCTCTTTTTCCATCTCCCTGTTCTAAAAATCCATTTAATATATGGTCCCCAGATAGGGGACGTATCAGATATTAAACTGATAAGAACAGATACTACACTTGATCTTAGCCAAAAGGCCGAGAAGCGATAACCAGAATTGGTTTGGGCCTCGAGTGGCACCCTGGCCTATGCCGGACACATCTTAGGGAGAGAGAGCGAGAGGGAGACAAACCCACGCCTACACAAGACATTTTGTCACCCAAGCCAACCCTTGAAAAGGCTGCTTTGCAGAGCCAAAACAAGAAGAATGGTGCGTTTTGCAGCCGCCGCCCACTGCAATGAATCTGAATAACTCCTCCTTTAGGGCGCAAGCAACTCCCCTCCCCCTTGCAGTCTTTCCAATTCACGATACAAAAAGACGGACAGGACAGGTTGCCTGACTTTCCGTCACTGCCACCCTTTGCCATCCTTACCCGTAGAAAGCCCTTTCATCATCCCCAAACCCTAATCTTTTCCCTTTCCTTCCCAGCCCCCAAACCCTGCCCTCTGTACCTTTCTCACCACCCGCTTCCCTTCTCCTGTCATCCCCCTACCACCCGGGAAAAAAAGAGATTGCCCCCTCCTTCCACTAGCCCACCCTCCCACCCAAAGAACAACTTCTTCTGCGCAGCTTGTTTTCTAGGCAGCAGCGCTATTGTGATGTCATCGGGGGGCATTGTGACAAGCCGCCAGTGTTCCGTCTCTTCATGTTGTGCACAGTTCAAACGGAAAATACATCAACAGGCAGACTACAGAAAAGCTTACTATCAAAGGTTAGAGGGGGGCTTTCTCAGAGGGCTTTTTACAGTTTTTCTATTCCCAATTAGCCGTTTAAGTGTACTTATTGAAAGTAGTAATTCTTTCATAGGCCGCCCTTTCTTAGTATTTGACGTTCCTTATATTGCGGTATGAGGCTTCGCAGTAGGTTGCAAACATTCATCACCCATGACTGTCCCCAATTGAGCTCAGAAGCTCAATGTCTATCATGACCTCTCTTTTAGAATGTCCAAGAGCAAGCAAACTATTCCTCCAGGAGAGGGCGCCAACAGACTACTAAAGAGATCATCATTACTCAAAGAAAACCCCAAAAACCAATGCATGATAGGAATAAACAGGTAACTTTCTTTGGAGTGGAAGCGGAGAGATCGCACCAGATGCCAATTCTAGATGTTATCACACCTGTGGTCACTGCAGCAGCAGGTGAATCCACTTTGTCCAAAAGGGATCTATTCCATTCAATTGCAAATGATCTAGATAAGACAGAGAACTGCAGCACGGGGACATAGCCGAGTTGGTCAGGTTGAGTGGTGATGAGTTTGCTATTTGGATGAATAAAGAAAGTCAAAAGTGTGAAAGATAAAAAACAAAAGGAGGAAGTGTGAAAAGTGAATGGGCCAAATTGAGGTGCATATGAAGACGTATGCTTTCTTCCAATTCATTAAATCGGGCTAATATGAATCAGGTGAATTGAGTTCTGCTTTTGGAAACTGGGTTAAGAAGGGGTGCACCGTTCCTGGAGGTACTGCAATACCAGGTCAATGCGTGGAGTGGACAGAGCAAGCTCTTTTTCCATCTCCCTGTTCTAAAAATCCATTTAATATATGGTCCCCAGATAGGGGACGTATCAGATATTAAACTGATAAGAACAGATACTACACTTGATCTTAGCCAAAAGGCCGAGAAGCGATAACCAGAATTGGTTTGGGCCTCGAGTGGCACCCTGGCCTATGCCGGACACATCTTAGGGAGAGAGAGCGAGAGGGAGACAAACCCACGCCTACACAAGACATTTTGTCACCCAAGCCAACCCTTGAAAAGGCTGCTTTGCAGAGCCAAAACAAGAAGAATGGTGCGTTTTGCAGCCGCCGCCCACTGCAATGAATCTGAATAACTCCTCCTTTAGGGCGCAAGCAACTCCCCTCCCCCTTGCAGTCTTTCCAATTCACGATACAAAAAGACGGACAGGACAGGTTGCCTGACTTTCCGTCACTGCCACCCTTTGCCATCCTTACCCGTAGAAAGCCCTTTCATCATCCCCAAACCCTAATCTTTTCCCTTTCCTTCCCAGCCCCCAAACCCTGCCCTCTGTACCTTTCTCACCACCCGCTTCCCTTCTCCTGTCATCCCCCTACCACCCGGGAAAAAAAGAGATTGCCCCCTCCTTCCACTAGCCCACCCTCCCACCCAAAGAACAACTTCTTCTGCGCAGCTTGTTTTCTAGGCAGCAGCGCTATTGTGATGTCATCGGGGGGCATTGTGACAAGCCGCCAGTGTTCCGTCTCTTCATGTTGTGCACAGTTCAAACGGAAAATACATCAACAGGCAGACTACAGAAAAGCTTACTATCAAAGGTTAGAGGGGGGCTTTCTCAGAGGGCTTTTTACAGTTTTTCTATTCCCAATTAGCCGTTTAAGTGTACTTATTGAAAGTAGTAATTCTTTCATAGGCCGCCCTTTCTTAGTATTTGACGTTCCTTATATTGCGGTATGAGGCTTCGCAGTAGGTTGCAAACATTCATCACCCATGACTGTCCCCAATTGAGCTCAGAAGCTCAATGTCTATCATGACCTCTCTTTTAGAATGTCCAAGAGCAAGCAAACTATTCCTCCAGGAGAGGGCGCCAACAGACTACTAAAGAGATCATCATTACTCAAAGAAAACCCCAAAAACCAATGCATGATAGGAATAAACAGGTAACTTTCTTTGGAGTGGAAGCGGAGAGATCGCACCAGATGCCAATTCTAGATGTTATCACACCTGTGGTCACTGCAGCAGCAGGTGAATCCACTTTGTCCAAAAGGGATCTATTCCATTCAATTGCAAATGATCTAGATAAGACAGAGAACTGCAGCACGGGGACATAGCCGAGTTGGTCAGGTTGAGTGGTGATGAGTTTGCTATTTGGATGAATAAAGAAAGTCAAAAGTGTGAAAGATAAAAAACAAAAGGAGGAAGTGTGAAAAGTGAATGGGCCAAATTGAGGTGCATATGAAGACGTATGCTTTCTTCCAATTCATTAAATCGGGCTAATATGAATCAGGTGAATTGAGTTCTGCTTTTGGAAACTGGGTTAAGAAGGGGTGCACCGTTCCTGGAGGTACTGCAATACCAGGTCAATGCGTGGAGTGGACAGAGCAAGCTCTTTTTCCATCTCCCTGTTCTAAAAATCCATTTAATATATGGTCCCCAGATAGGGGACGTATCAGATATTAAACTGATAAGAACAGATACTACACTTGATCTTAGCCAAAAGGCCGAGAAGCGATAACCAGAATTGGTTTGGGCCTCGAGTGGCACCCTGGCCTATGCCGGACACATCTTAGGGAGAGAGAGCGAGAGGGAGACAAACCCACGCCTACACAAGACATTTTGTCACCCAAGCCAACCCTTGAAAAGGCTGCTTTGCAGAGCCAAAACAAGAAGAATGGTGCGTTTTGCAGCCGCCGCCCACTGCAATGAATCTGAATAACTCCTCCTTTAGGGCGCAAGCAACTCCCCTCCCCCTTGCAGTCTTTCCAATTCACGATACAAAAAGACGGACAGGACAGGTTGCCTGACTTTCCGTCACTGCCACCCTTTGCCATCCTTACCCGTAGAAAGCCCTTTCATCATCCCCAAACCCTAATCTTTTCCCTTTCCTTCCCAGCCCCCAAACCCTGCCCTCTGTACCTTTCTCACCACCCGCTTCCCTTCTCCTGTCATCCCCCTACCACCCGGGAAAAAAAGAGATTGCCCCCTCCTTCCACTAGCCCACCCTCCCACCCAAAGAACAACTTCTTCTGCGCAGCTTGTTTTCTAGGCAGCAGCGCTATTGTGATGTCATCGGGGGGCATTGTGACAAGCCGCCAGTGTTCCGTCTCTTCATGTTGTGCACAGTTCAAACGGAAAATACATCAACAGGCAGACTACAGAAAAGCTTACTATCAAAGGTTAGAGGGGGGCTTTCTCAGAGGGCTTTTTACAGTTTTTCTATTCCCAATTAGCCGTTTAAGTGTACTTATTGAAAGTAGTAATTCTTTCATAGGCCGCCCTTTCTTAGTATTTGACGTTCCTTATATTGCGGTATGAGGCTTCGCAGTAGGTTGCAAACATTCATCACCCATGACTGTCCCCAATTGAGCTCAGAAGCTCAATGT
Organism: Anomaloglossus baeobatrachus; assembly: GCF_048569485.1. Taxonomy (NCBI): domain Eukaryota; kingdom Metazoa; phylum Chordata; class Amphibia; order Anura; family Aromobatidae; genus Anomaloglossus; species Anomaloglossus baeobatrachus. The sequence goes on along the minus strand of NW_027442426.1, from coordinate 33,326 downwards.
CTATCATGACCTCTCTTTTAGAATGTCCAAGAGCAAGCAAACTATTCCTCCAGGAGAGGGCGCCAACAGACTACTAAAGAGATCATCATTACTCAAAGAAAACCCCAAAAACCAATGCATGATAGGAATAAACAGGTAACTTTCTTTGGAGTGGAAGCGGAGAGATCGCACCAGATGCCAATTCTAGATGTTATCACACCTGTGGTCACTGCAGCAGCAGGTGAATCCACTTTGTCCAAAAGGGATCTATTCCATTCAATTGCAAATGATCTAGATAAGACAGAGAACTGCAGCACGGGGACATAGCCGAGTTGGTCAGGTTGAGTGGTGATGAGTTTGCTATTTGGATGAATAAAGAAAGTCAAAAGTGTGAAAGATAAAAAACAAAAGGAGGAAGTGTGAAAAGTGAATGGGCCAAATTGAGGTGCATATGAAGACGTATGCTTTCTTCCAATTCATTAAATCGGGCTAATATGAATCAGGTGAATTGAGTTCTGCTTTTGGAAACTGGGTTAAGAAGGGGTGCACCGTTCCTGGAGGTACTGCAATACCAGGTCAATGCGTGGAGTGGACAGAGCAAGCTCTTTTTCCATCTCCCTGTTCTAAAAATCCATTTAATATATGGTCCCCAGATAGGGGACGTATCAGATATTAAACTGATAAGAACAGATACTACACTTGATCTTAGCCAAAAGGCCGAGAAGCGATAACCAGAATTGGTTTGGGCCTCGAGTGGCACCCTGGCCTATGCCGGACACATCTTAGGGAGAGAGAGCGAGAGGGAGACAAACCCACGCCTACACAAGACATTTTGTCACCCAAGCCAACCCTTGAAAAGGCTGCTTTGCAGAGCCAAAACAAGAAGAATGGTGCGTTTTGCAGCCGCCGCCCACTGCAATGAATCTGAATAACTCCTCCTTTAGGGCGCAAGCAACTCCCCTCCCCCTTGCAGTCTTTCCAATTCACGATACAAAAAGACGGACAGGACAGGTTGCCTGACTTTCCGTCACTGCCACCCTTTGCCATCCTTACCCGTAGAAAGCCCTTTCATCATCCCCAAACCCTAATCTTTTCCCTTTCCTTCCCAGCCCCCAAACCCTGCCCTCTGTACCTTTCTCACCACCCGCTTCCCTTCTCCTGTCATCCCCCTACCACCCGGGAAAAAAAGAGATTGCCCCCTCCTTCCACTAGCCCACCCTCCCACCCAAAGAACAACTTCTTCTGCGCAGCTTGTTTTCTAGGCAGCAGCGCTATTGTGATGTCATCGGGGGGCATTGTGACAAGCCGCCAGTGTTCCGTCTCTTCATGTTGTGCACAGTTCAAACGGAAAATACATCAACAGGCAGACTACAGAAAAGCTTACTATCAAAGGTTAGAGGGGGGCTTTCTCAGAGGGCTTTTTACAGTTTTTCTATTCCCAATTAGCCGTTTAAGTGTACTTATTGAAAGTAGTAATTCTTTCATAGGCCGCCCTTTCTTAGTATTTGACGTTCCTTATATTGCGGTATGAGGCTTCGCAGTAGGTTGCAAACATTCATCACCCATGACTGTCCCCAATTGAGCTCAGAAGCTCAATGTCTATCATGACCTCTCTTTTAGAATGTCCAAGAGCAAGCAAACTATTCCTCCAGGAGAGGGCGCCAACAGACTACTAAAGAGATCATCATTACTCAAAGAAAACCCCAAAAACCAATGCATGATAGGAATAAACAGGTAACTTTCTTTGGAGTGGAAGCGGAGAGATCGCACCAGATGCCAATTCTAGATGTTATCACACCTGTGGTCACTGCAGCAGCAGGTGAATCCACTTTGTCCAAAAGGGATCTATTCCATTCAATTGCAAATGATCTAGATAAGACAGAGAACTGCAGCACGGGGACATAGCCGAGTTGGTCAGGTTGAGTGGTGATGAGTTTGCTATTTGGATGAATAAAGAAAGTCAAAAGTGTGAAAGATAAAAAACAAAAGGAGGAAGTGTGAAAAGTGAATGGGCCAAATTGAGGTGCATATGAAGACGTATGCTTTCTTCCAATTCATTAAATCGGGCTAATATGAATCAGGTGAATTGAGTTCTGCTTTTGGAAACTGGGTTAAGAAGGGGTGCACCGTTCCTGGAGGTACTGCAATACCAGGTCAATGCGTGGAGTGGACAGAGCAAGCTCTTTTTCCATCTCCCTGTTCTAAAAATCCATTTAATATATGGTCCCCAGATAGGGGACGTATCAGATATTAAACTGATAAGAACAGATACTACACTTGATCTTAGCCAAAAGGCCGAGAAGCGATAACCAGAATTGGTTTGGGCCTCGAGTGGCACCCTGGCCTATGCCGGACACATCTTAGGGAGAGAGAGCGAGAGGGAGACAAACCCACGCCTACACAAGACATTTTGTCACCCAAGCCAACCCTTGAAAAGGCTGCTTTGCAGAGCCAAAACAAGAAGAATGGTGCGTTTTGCAGCCGCCGCCCACTGCAATGAATCTGAATAACTCCTCCTTTAGGGCGCAAGCAACTCCCCTCCCCCTTGCAGTCTTTCCAATTCACGATACAAAAAGACGGACAGGACAGGTTGCCTGACTTTCCGTCACTGCCACCCTTTGCCATCCTTACCCGTAGAAAGCCCTTTCATCATCCCCAAACCCTAATCTTTTCCCTTTCCTTCCCAGCCCCCAAACCCTGCCCTCTGTACCTTTCTCACCACCCGCTTCCCTTCTCCTGTCATCCCCCTACCACCCGGGAAAAAAAGAGATTGCCCCCTCCTTCCACTAGCCCACCCTCCCACCCAAAGAACAACTTCTTCTGCGCAGCTTGTTTTCTAGGCAGCAGCGCTATTGTGATGTCATCGGGGGGCATTGTGACAAGCCGCCAGTGTTCCGTCTCTTCATGTTGTGCACAGTTCAAACGGAAAATACATCAACAGGCAGACTACAGAAAAGCTTACTATCAAAGGTTAGAGGGGGGCTTTCTCAGAGGGCTTTTTACAGTTTTTCTATTCCCAATTAGCCGTTTAAGTGTACTTATTGAAAGTAGTAATTCTTTCATAGGCCGCCCTTTCTTAGTATTTGACGTTCCTTATATTGCGGTATGAGGCTTCGCAGTAGGTTGCAAACATTCATCACCCATGACTGTCCCCAATTGAGCTCAGAAGCTCAATGTCTATCATGACCTCTCTTTTAGAATGTCCAAGAGCAAGCAAACTATTCCTCCAGGAGAGGGCGCCAACAGACTACTAAAGAGATCATCATTACTCAAAGAAAACCCCAAAAACCAATGCATGATAGGAATAAACAGGTAACTTTCTTTGGAGTGGAAGCGGAGAGATCGCACCAGATGCCAATTCTAGATGTTATCACACCTGTGGTCACTGCAGCAGCAGGTGAATCCACTTTGTCCAAAAGGGATCTATTCCATTCAATTGCAAATGATCTAGATAAGACAGAGAACTGCAGCACGGGGACATAGCCGAGTTGGTCAGGTTGAGTGGTGATGAGTTTGCTATTTGGATGAATAAAGAAAGTCAAAAGTGTGAAAGATAAAAAACAAAAGGAGGAAGTGTGAAAAGTGAATGGGCCAAATTGAGGTGCATATGAAGACGTATGCTTTCTTCCAATTCATTAAATCGGGCTAATATGAATCAGGTGAATTGAGTTCTGCTTTTGGAAACTGGGTTAAGAAGGGGTGCACCGTTCCTGGAGGTACTGCAATACCAGGTCAATGCGTGGAGTGGACAGAGCAAGCTCTTTTTCCATCTCCCTGTTCTAAAAATCCATTTAATATATGGTCCCCAGATAGGGGACGTATCAGATATTAAACTGATAAGAACAGATACTACACTTGATCTTAGCCAAAAGGCCGAGAAGCGATAACCAGAATTGGTTTGGGCCTCGAGTGGCACCCTGGCCTATGCCGGACACATCTTAGGGAGAGAGAGCGAGAGGGAGACAAACCCACGCCTACACAAGACATTTTGTCACCCAAGCCAACCCTTGAAAAGGCTGCTTTGCAGAGCCAAAACAAGAAGAATGGTGCGTTTTGCAGCCGCCGCCCACTGCAATGAATCTGAATAACTCCTCCTTTAGGGCGCAAGCAACTCCCCTCCCCCTTGCAGTCTTTCCAATTCACGATACAAAAAGACGGACAGGACAGGTTGCCTGACTTTCCGTCACTGCCACCCTTTGCCATCCTTACCCGTAGAAAGCCCTTTCATCATCCCCAAACCCTAATCTTTTCCCTTTCCTTCCCAGCCCCCAAACCCTGCCCTCTGTACCTTTCTCACCACCCGCTTCCCTTCTCCTGTCATCCCCCTACCACCCGGGAAAAAAAGAGATTGCCCCCTCCTTCCACTAGCCCACCCTCCCACCCAAAGAACAACTTCTTCTGCGCAGCTTGTTTTCTAGGCAGCAGCGCTATTGTGATGTCATCGGGGGGCATTGTGACAAGCCGCCAGTGTTCCGTCTCTTCATGTTGTGCACAGTTCAAACGGAAAATACATCAACAGGCAGACTACAGAAAAGCTTACTATCAAAGGTTAGAGGGGGGCTTTCTCAGAGGGCTTTTTACAGTTTTTCTATTCCCAATTAGCCGTTTAAGTGTACTTATTGAAAGTAGTAATTCTTTCATAGGCCGCCCTTTCTTAGTATTTGACGTTCCTTATATTGCGGTATGAGGCTTCGCAGTAGGTTGCAAACATTCATCACCCATGACTGTCCCCAATTGAGCTCAGAAGCTCAATGTCTATCATGACCTCTCTTTTAGAATGTCCAAGAGCAAGCAAACTATTCCTCCAGGAGAGGGCGCCAACAGACTACTAAAGAGATCATCATTACTCAAAGAAAACCCCAAAAACCAATGCATGATAGGAATAAACAGGTAACTTTCTTTGGAGTGGAAGCGGAGAGATCGCACCAGATGCCAATTCTAGATGTTATCACACCTGTGGTCACTGCAGCAGCAGGTGAATCCACTTTGTCCAAAAGGGATCTATTCCATTCAATTGCAAATGATCTAGATAAGACAGAGAACTGCAGCACGGGGACATAGCCGAGTTGGTCAGGTTGAGTGGTGATGAGTTTGCTATTTGGATGAATAAAGAAAGTCAAAAGTGTGAAAGATAAAAAACAAAAGGAGGAAGTGTGAAAAGTGAATGGGCCAAATTGAGGTGCATATGAAGACGTATGCTTTCTTCCAATTCATTAAATCGGGCTAATATGAATCAGGTGAATTGAGTTCTGCTTTTGGAAACTGGGTTAAGAAGGGGTGCACCGTTCCTGGAGGTACTGCAATACCAGGTCAATGCGTGGAGTGGACAGAGCAAGCTCTTTTTCCATCTCCCTGTTCTAAAAATCCATTTAATATATGGTCCCCAGATAGGGGACGTATCAGATATTAAACTGATAAGAACAGATACTACACTTGATCTTAGCCAAAAGGCCGAGAAGCGATAACCAGAATTGGTTTGGGCCTCGAGTGGCACCCTGGCCTATGCCGGACACATCTTAGGGAGAGAGAGCGAGAGGGAGACAAACCCACGCCTACACAAGACATTTTGTCACCCAAGCCAACCCTTGAAAAGGCTGCTTTGCAGAGCCAAAACAAGAAGAATGGTGCGTTTTGCAGCCGCCGCCCACTGCAATGAATCTGAATAACTCCTCCTTTAGGGCGCAAGCAACTCCCCTCCCCCTTGCAGTCTTTCCAATTCACGATACAAAAAGACGGACAGGACAGGTTGCCTGACTTTCCGTCACTGCCACCCTTTGCCATCCTTACCCGTAGAAAGCCCTTTCATCATCCCCAAACCCTAATCTTTTCCCTTTCCTTCCCAGCCCCCAAACCCTGCCCTCTGTACCTTTCTCACCACCCGCTTCCCTTCTCCTGTCATCCCCCTACCACCCGGGAAAAAAAGAGATTGCCCCCTCCTTCCACTAGCCCACCCTCCCACCCAAAGAACAACTTCTTCTGCGCAGCTTGTTTTCTAGGCAGCAGCGCTATTGTGATGTCATCGGGGGGCATTGTGACAAGCCGCCAGTGTTCCGTCTCTTCATGTTGTGCACAGTTCAAACGGAAAATACATCAACAGGCAGACTACAGAAAAGCTTACTATCAAAGGTTAGAGGGGGGCTTTCTCAGAGGGCTTTTTACAGTTTTTCTATTCCCAATTAGCCGTTTAAGTGTACTTATTGAAAGTAGTAATTCTTTCATAGGCCGCCCTTTCTTAGTATTTGACGTTCCTTATATTGCGGTATGAGGCTTCGCAGTAGGTTGCAAACATTCATCACCCATGACTGTCCCCAATTGAGCTCAGAAGCTCAATGTCTATCATGACCTCTCTTTTAGAATGTCCAAGAGCAAGCAAACTATTCCTCCAGGAGAGGGCGCCAACAGACTACTAAAGAGATCATCATTACTCAAAGAAAACCCCAAAAACCAATGCATGATAGGAATAAACAGGTAACTTTCTTTGGAGTGGAAGCGGAGAGATCGCACCAGATGCCAATTCTAGATGTTATCACACCTGTGGTCACTGCAGCAGCAGGTGAATCCACTTTGTCCAAAAGGGATCTATTCCATTCAATTGCAAATGATCTAGATAAGACAGAGAACTGCAGCACGGGGACATAGCCGAGTTGGTCAGGTTGAGTGGTGATGAGTTTGCTATTTGGATGAATAAAGAAAGTCAAAAGTGTGAAAGATAAAAAACAAAAGGAGGAAGTGTGAAAAGTGAATGGGCCAAATTGAGGTGCATATGAAGACGTATGCTTTCTTCCAATTCATTAAATCGGGCTAATATGAATCAGGTGAATTGAGTTCTGCTTTTGGAAACTGGGTTAAGAAGGGGTGCACCGTTCCTGGAGGTACTGCAATACCAGGTCAATGCGTGGAGTGGACAGAGCAAGCTCTTTTTCCATCTCCCTGTTCTAAAAATCCATTTAATATATGGTCCCCAGATAGGGGACGTATCAGATATTAAACTGATAAGAACAGATTTTGATTTAATGAAGCTTTCCAAAGCACCGCAAAAAATGCATGACCGAAGTCACACCAAAAACAGTGCAAAGGCTAGGATTCGTGTGGACCCCTCCGTGAGGAGAGGGTCCCCAAAAATCATCCCCGTCCCTCCGAGCCAGAAGGCCACAGCAAGGGTCAGGGATCTTCGGTGCTCCCCCAAGCCGAAGCCTGGTTGAGCCTTGTCGTTGCTCCCAGCGTCCACCCAGGCATCTTACCCAAGTGGAGTAGAGAGCTACTAGTTGTTGGTTTCGCAGCCGAAACTGCCCGGACCGTCAACCGGTGTTGGTTTCTCAGCCCAAGGCTAACCGGACCTCCAACCGGGTGTTGGTTTCTCAGCCGAAGCTGACCCGGACCTCCAACCGGGTGTTGGTTTCTCAGCCGAAGCTGACCCGGACCTCCAACCGGGTGTTGGTTTCTCAGCCGAAGCTGACCCGGACCTCCAACCGGGTGTTGGTTTCTCAGCCCAAAGCTGAACGGACCTCCGACCATGATTATAAAAATTTCCCTTCCTAGCCAGAAGGCCGGGATAGAGCAATATGCTCAGAAAGTATGAAAGGGCAAGGTACGGTGTGCTACAGAGCCCAAGGCTCGCCGGGGTCCCAAGCCAGCAAGCTCAGACTCACTCCAGGGTCGTCAGTCCTGGGGCACATTGCACCATAGCCCCCACACTTACTCAGTCTAATAGCCTCGATCCTGGTAGGGCCATGTTTTCCTCTAGATGAATATACTATACATCAAGAGTACTAGCAAGAGCAACCTTCCAGTGTGCATTGCATCTGCCGAGCCTCACAGATACTACACTTGATCTTAGCCAAAAGGCCGAGAAGCGATAACCAGAATTGGTTTGGGCCTCGAGTGGCACCCTGGCCTATGCCGGACACATCTTAGGGAGAGAGAGCGAGAGGGAGACAAACCCACGCCTACACAAGACATTTTGTCACCCAAGCCAACCCTTGAAAAGGCTGCTTTGCAGAGCCAAAACAAGAAGAATGGTGCGTTTTGCAGCCGCCGCCCACTGCAATGAATCTGAATAACTCCTCCTTTAGGGCGCAAGCAACTCCCCTCCCCCTTGCAGTCTTTCCAATTCACGATACAAAAAGACGGACAGGACAGGTTGCCTGACTTTCCGTCACTGCCACCCTTTGCCATCCTTACCCGTAGAAAGCCCTTTCATCATCCCCAAACCCTAATCTTTTCCCTTTCCTTCCCAGCCCCCAAACCCTGCCCTCTGTACCTTTCTCACCACCCGCTTCCCTTCTCCTGTCATCCCCCTACCACCCGGGAAAAAAAGAGATTGCCCCCTCCTTCCACTAGCCCACCCTCCCACCCAAAGAACAACTTCTTCTGCGCAGCTTGTTTTCTAGGCAGCAGCGCTATTGTGATGTCATCGGGGGGCATTGTGACAAGCCGCCAGTGTTCCGTCTCTTCATGTTGTGCACAGTTCAAACGGAAAATACATCAACAGGCAGACTACAGAAAAGCTTACTATCAAAGGTTAGAGGGGGGCTTTCTCAGAGGGCTTTTTACAGTTTTTCTATTCCCAATTAGCCGTTTAAGTGTACTTATTGAAAGTAGTAATTCTTTCATAGGCCGCCCTTTCTTAGTATTTGACGTTCCTTATATTGCGGTATGAGGCTTCGCAGTAGGTTGCAAACATTCATCACCCATGACTGTCCCCAATTGAGCTCAGAAGCTCAATGTCTATCATGACCTCTCTTTTAGAATGTCCAAGAGCAAGCAAACTATTCCTCCAGGAGAGGGCGCCAACAGACTACTAAAGAGATCATCATTACTCAAAGAAAACCCCAAAAACCAATGCATGATAGGAATAAACAGGTAACTTTCTTTGGAGTGGAAGCGGAGAGATCGCACCAGATGCCAATTCTAGATGTTATCACACCTGTGGTCACTGCAGCAGCAGGTGAATCCACTTTGTCCAAAAGGGATCTATTCCATTCAATTGCAAATGATCTAGATAAGACAGAGAACTGCAGCACGGGGACATAGCCGAGTTGGTCAGGTTGAGTGGTGATGAGTTTGCTATTTGGATGAATAAAGAAAGTCAAAAGTGTGAAAGATAAAAAACAAAAGGAGGAAGTGTGAAAAGTGAATGGGCCAAATTGAGGTGCATATGAAGACGTATGCTTTCTTCCAATTCATTAAATCGGGCTAATATGAATCAGGTGAATTGAGTTCTGCTTTTGGAAACTGGGTTAAGAAGGGGTGCACCGTTCCTGGAGGTACTGCAATACCAGGTCAATGCGTGGAGTGGACAGAGCAAGCTCTTTTTCCATCTCCCTGTTCTAAAAATCCATTTAATATATGGTCCCCAGATAGGGGATGTATCAGATATTAAACTGATAAGAACAGATACTACACTTGATCTTAGCCAAAAGGCCGAGAAGCGATAACCAGAATTGGTTTGGGCCTCGAGTGGCACCCTGGCCTATGCCGGACACATCTTAGGGAGAGAGAGCGAGAGGGAGACAAACCCACGCCTACACAAGACATTTTGTCACCCAAGCCAACCCTTGAAAAGGCTGCTTTGCAGAGCCAAAACAAGAAGAATGGTGCGTTTTGCAGCCGCCGCCCACTGCAATGAATCTGAATAACTCCTCCTTTAGGGCGCAAGCAACTCCCCTCCCCCTTGCAGTCTTTCCAATTCACGATACAAAAAGACGGACAGGACAGGTTGCCTGACTTTCCGTCACTGCCACCCTTTGCCATCCTTACCCGTAGAAAGCCCTTTCATCATCCCCAAACCCTAATCTTTTCCCTTTCCTTCCCAGCCCCCAAACCCTGCCCTCTGTACCTTTCTCACCACCCGCTTCCCTTCTCCTGTCATCCCCCTACCACCCGGGAAAAAAAGAGATTGCCCCCTCCTTCCACTAGCCCACCCTCCCACCCAAAGAACAACTTCTTCTGCGCAGCTTGTTTTCTAGGCAGCAGCGCTATTGTGATGTCATCGGGGGGCATTGTGACAAGCCGCCAGTGTTCCGTCTCTTCATGTTGTGCACAGTTCAAACGGAAAATACATCAACAGGCAGACTACAGAAAAGCTTACTATCAAAGGTTAGAGGGGGGCTTTCTCAGAGGGCTTTTTACAGTTTTTCTATTCCCAATTAGCCGTTTAAGTGTACTTATTGAAAGTAGTAATTCTTTCATAGGCCGCCCTTTCTTAGTATTTGACGTTCCTTATATTGCGGTATGAGGCTTCGCAGTAGGTTGCAAACATTCATCACCCATGACTGTCCCCAATTGAGCTCAGAAGCTCAATGTCTATCATGACCTCTCTTTTAGAATGTCCAAGAGCAAGCAAACTATTCCTCCAGGAGAGGGCGCCAACAGACTACTAAAGAGATCATCATTACTCAAAGAAAACCCCAAAAACCAATGCATGATAGGAATAAACAGGTAACTTTCTTTGGAGTGGAAGCGGAGAGATCGCACCAGATGCCAATTCTAGATGTTATCACACCTGTGGTCACTGCAGCAGCAGGTGAATCCACTTTGTCCAAAAGGGATCTATTCCATTCAATTGCAAATGATCTAGATAAGACAGAGAACTGCAGCACGGGGACATAGCCGAGTTGGTCAGGTTGAGTGGTGATGAGTTTGCTATTTGGATGAATAAAGAAAGTCAAAAGTGTGAAAGATAAAAAACAAAAGGAGGAAGTGTGAAAAGTGAATGGGCCAAATTGAGGTGCATATGAAGACGTATGCTTTCTTCCAATTCATTAAATCGGGCTAATATGAATCAGGTGAATTGAGTTCTGCTTTTGGAAACTGGGTTAAGAAGGGGTGCACCGTTCCTGGAGGTACTGCAATACCAGGTCAATGCGTGGAGTGGACAGAGCAAGCTCTTTTTCCATCTCCCTGTTCTAAAAATCCATTTAATATATGGTCCCCAGATAGGGGACGTATCAGATATTAAACTGATAAGAACAGATACTACACTTGATCTTAGCCAAAAGGCCGAGAAGCGATAACCAGAATTGGTTTGGGCCTCGAGTGGCACCCTGGCCTATGCCGGACACATCTTAGGGAGAGAGAGCGAGAGGGAGACAAACCCACGCCTACACAAGACATTTTGTCACCCAAGCCAACCCTTGAAAAGGCTGCTTTGCAGAGCCAAAACAAGAAGAATGGTGCGTTTTGCAGCCGCCGCCCACTGCAATGAATCTGAATAACTCCTCCTTTAGGGCGCAAGCAACTCCCCTCCCCCTTGCAGTCTTTCCAATTCACGATACAAAAAGACGGACAGGACAGGTTGCCTGACTTTCCGTCACTGCCACCCTTTGCCATCCTTACCCGTAGAAAGCCCTTTCATCATCCCCAAACCCTAATCTTTTCCCTTTCCTTCCCAGCCCCCAAACCCTGCCCTCTGTACCTTTCTCACCACCCGCTTCCCTTCTCCTGTCATCCCCCTACCACCCGGGAAAAAAAGAGATTGCCCCCTCCTTCCACTAGCCCACCCTCCCACCCAAAGAACAACTTCTTCTGCGCAGCTTGTTTTCTAGGCAGCAGCGCTATTGTGATGTCATCGGGGGGCATTGTGACAAGCCGCCAGTGTTCCGTCTCTTCATGTTGTGCACAGTTCAAACGGAAAATACATCAACAGGCAGACTACAGAAAAGCTTACTATCAAAGGTTAGAGGGGGGCTTTCTCAGAGGGCTTTTTACAGTTTTTCTATTCCCAATTAGCCGTTTAAGTGTACTTATTGAAAGTAGTAATTCTTTCATAGGCCGCCCTTTCTTAGTATTTGACGTTCCTTATATTGCGGTATGAGGCTTCGCAGTAGGTTGCAAACATTCATCACCCATGACTGTCCCCAATTGAGCTCAGAAGCTCAATGTCTATCATGACCTCTCTTTTAGAATGTCCAAGAGCAAGCAAACTATTCCTCCAGGAGAGGGCGCCAACAGACTACTAAAGAGATCATCATTACTCAAAGAAAACCCCAAAAACCAATGCATGATAGGAATAAACAGGTAACTTTCTTTGGAGTGGAAGCGGAGAGATCGCACCAGATGCCAATTCTAGATGTTATCACACCTGTGGTCACTGCAGCAGCAGGTGAATCCACTTTGTCCAAAAGGGATCTATTCCATTCAATTGCAAATGATCTAGATAAGACAGAGAACTGCAGCACGGGGACATAGCCGAGTTGGTCAGGTTGAGTGGTGATGAGTTTGCTATTTGGATGAATAAAGAAAGTCAAAAGTGTGAAAGATAAAAAACAAAAGGAGGAAGTGTGAAAAGTGAATGGGCCAAATTGAGGTGCATATGAAGACGTATGCTTTCTTCCAATTCATTAAATCGGGCTAATATGAATCAGGTGAATTGAGTTCTGCTTTTGGAAACTGGGTTAAGAAGGGGTGCACCGTTCCTGGAGGTACTGCAATACCAGGTCAATGCGTGGAGTGGACAGAGCAAGCTCTTTTTCCATCTCCCTGTTCTAAAAATCCATTTAATATATGGTCCCCAGATAGGGGACGTATCAGATATTAAACTGATAAGAACAGATACTACACTTGATCTTAGCCAAAAGGCCGAGAAGCGATAACCAGAATTGGTTTGGGCCTCGAGTGGCACCCTGGCCTATGCCGGACACATCTTAGGGAGAGAGAGCGAGAGGGAGACAAACCCACGCCTACACAAGACATTTTGTCACCCAAGCCAACCCTTGAAAAGGCTGCTTTGCAGAGCCAAAACAAGAAGAATGGTGCGTTTTGCAGCCGCCGCCCACTGCAATGAATCTGAATAACTCCTCCTTTAGGGCGCAAGCAACTCCCCTCCCCCTTGCAGTCTTTCCAATTCACGATACAAAAAGACGGACAGGACAGGTTGCCTGACTTTCCGTCACTGCCACCCTTTGCCATCCTTACCCGTAGAAAGCCCTTTCATCATCCCCAAACCCTAATCTTTTCCCTTTCCTTCCCAGCCCCCAAACCCTGCCCTCTGTACCTTTCTCACCACCCGCTTCCCTTCTCCTGTCATCCCCCTACCACCCGGGAAAAAAAGAGATTGCCCCCTCCTTCCACTAGCCCACCCTCCCACCCAAAGAACAACTTCTTCTGCGCAGCTTGTTTTCTAGGCAGCAGCGCTATTGTGATGTCATCGGGGGGCATTGTGACAAGCCGCCAGTGTTCCGTCTCTTCATGTTGTGCACAGTTCAAACGGAAAACACATCAACAGGCAGACTACAGAAAAGCTTACTATCAAAGGTTAGAGGGGGGCTTTCTCAGAGGGCTTTTTACAGTTTTTCTATTCCCAATTAGCCGTTTAAGTGTACTTATTGAAAGTAGTAATTCTTTCATAGGCCGCCCTTTCTTAGTATTTGACGTTCCTTATATTGCGGTATGAGGCTTCGCAGTAGGTTGCAAACATTCATCACCCATGACTGTCCCCAATTGAGCTCAGAAGCTCAATGTCTATCATGACCTCTCTTTTAGAATGTCCAAGAGCAAGCAAACTATTCCTCCAGGAGAGGGCGCCAACAGACTACTAAAGAGATCATCATTACTCAAAGAAAACCCCAAAAACCAATGCATGATAGGAATAAACAGGTAACTTTCTTTGGAGTGGAAGCGGAGAGATCGCACCAGATGCCAATTCTAGATGTTATCACACCTGTGGTCACTGCAGCAGCAGGTGAATCCACTTTGTCCAAAAGGGATCTATTCCATTCAATTGCAAATGATCTAGATAAGACAGAGAACTGCAGCACGGGGACATAGCCGAGTTGGTCAGGTTGAGTGGTGATGAGTTTGCTATTTGGATGAATAAAGAAAGTCAAAAGTGTGAAAGATAAAAAACAAAAGGAGGAAGTGTGAAAAGTGAATGGGCCAAATTGAGGTGCATATGAAGACGTATGCTTTCTTCCAATTCATTAAATCGGGCTAATATGAATCAGGTGAATTGAGTTCTGCTTTTGGAAACTGGGTTAAGAAGGGGTGCACCGTTCCTGGAGGTACTGCAATACCAGGTCAATGCGTGGAGTGGACAGAGCAAGCTCTTTTTCCATCTCCCTGTTCTAAAAATCCATTTAATATATGGTCCCCAGATAGGGGACGTATCAGATATTAAACTGATAAGAACAGATTTTTGATTTAATGAAGCTTTCCAAAGCACCGCAAAAAATGCATGACCGAAGTCACACCAAAAACAGTGCAAAGGCTAGGATTCGTGTGGACCCCTCCGTGAGGAGAGGGTCCCCAAAAATCAACCCCGTCCCTCCGAGCCAGAAGGCCACAGCAAGGGTCAGGGATCTTCGGTGCTCCCCCAAGCCGAAGCCTGGTTGAGCCTTGTCGTTGCTCCCAGCGTCCACCCAGGCATCTTACCCAAGTGGAGTAGAGAGCTACTAGTTGTTGGTTTCGCAGCCGAAACTGCCCGGACCGTCAACCGGTGTTGGTTTCTCAGCCCAAGGCTAACCGGACCTCCAACCGGGTGTTGGTTTCTCAGCCGAAGCTGACCCGGACCTCCAACCGGGTGTTGGTTTCTCAGCCGAAGCTGACCCGGACCTCCAACCGGGTGTTGGTTTCTCAGCCGAAGCTGACCCGGACCTCCAACCGGGTGTTGGTTTCTCAGCCCAAAGCTGAACGGACCTCCGACCATGATTATAAAAATTTCCCTTCCTAGCCAGAAGGCCGGGATAGAGCAATATGCTCAGAAAGTATGAAAGGGCAAGGTACGGTGTGCTACAGAGCCCAAGGCTTGCCGGGGTCCAAAGCCAGCAAGCTCAGACTCACTCCAGGGTCGTCAATCCTGGGGCACATTGCACCATAGCCCCCACACTTACTCAGTCTAATAGCCTCGATCCTGGTAGGACCATGGTTTCCTCTAGATGGATATACTATCCTCCCAAAGTACTAACAAGCGCAACCTTCCAGTGTGCATTGCATCATTGTACTAAGGTGGCCGGAGCCTTAAACCACCTTTTCGAACGATACTACACTTGATCTTAGCCAAAAGGCCGAGAAGCGATAACCAGAATTGGTTTGGGCCTCGAGTGGCACCCTGGCCTATGCCGGACACATCTTAGGGAGAGAGAGCGAGAGGGAGACAAACCCACGCCTACACAAGACATTTTGTCACCCAAGCCAACCCTTGAAAAGGCTGCTTTGCAGAGCCAAAACAAGAAGAATGGTGCGTTTTGCAGCCGCCGCCCACTGCAATGAATCTGAATAACTCCTCCTTTAGGGCGCAAGCAACTCCCCTCCCCCTTGCAGTCTTTCCAATTCACGATACAAAAAGACGGACAGGACAGGTTGCCTGACTTTCCGTCACTGCCACCCTTTGCCATCCTTACCCGTAGAAAGCCCTTTCATCATCCCCAAACCCTAATCTTTTCCCTTTCCTTCCCAGCCCCCAAACCCTGCCCTCTGTACCTTTCTCACCACCCGCTTCCCTTCTCCTGTCATCCCCCTACCACCCGGGAAAAAAAGAGATTGCCCCCTCCTTCCACTAGCCCACCCTCCCACCCAAAGAACAACTTCTTCTGCGCAGCTTGTTTTCTAGGCAGCAGCGCTATTGTGATGTCATCGGGGGGCATTGTGACAAGCCGCCAGTGTTCCGTCTCTTCATGTTGTGCACAGTTCAAACGGAAAATACATCAACAGGCAGACTACAGAAAAGCTTACTATCAAAGGTTAGAGGGGGGCTTTCTCAGAGGGCTTTTTACAGTTTTTCTATTCCCAATTAGCCGTTTAAGTGTACTTATTGAAAGTAGTAATTCTTTCATAGGCCGCCCTTTCTTAGTATTTGACGTTCCTTATATTGCGGTATGAGGCTTCGCAGTAGGTTGCAAACATTCATCACCCATGACTGTCCCCAATTGAGCTCAGAAGCTCAATGTCTATCATGACCTCTCTTTTAGAATGTCCAAGAGCAAGCAAACTATTCCTCCAGGAGAGGGCGCCAACAGACTACTAAAGAGATCATCATTACTCAAAGAAAACCCCAAAAACCAATGCATGATAGGAATAAACAGGTAACTTTCTTTGGAGTGGAAGCGGAGAGATCGCACCAGATGCCAATTCTAGATGTTATCACACCTGTGGTCACTGCAGCAGCAGGTGAATCCACTTTGTCCAAAAGGGATCTATTCCATTCAATTGCAAATGATCTAGATAAGACAGAGAACTGCAGCACGGGGACATAGCCGAGTTGGTCAGGTTGAGTGGTGATGAGTTTGCTATTTGGATGAATAAAGAAAGTCAAAAGTGTGAAAGATAAAAAACAAAAGGAGGAAGTGTGAAAAGTGAATGGGCCAAATTGAGGTGCATATGAAGACGTATGCTTTCTTCCAATTCATTAAATCGGGCTAATATGAATCAGGTGAATTGAGTTCTGCTTTTGGAAACTGGGTTAAGAAGGGGTGCACCGTTCCTGGAGGTACTGCAATACCAGGTCAATGCGTGGAGTGGACAGAGCAAGCTCTTTTTCCATCTCCCTGTTCTAAAAATCCATTTAATATATGGTCCCCAGATAGGGGACGTATCAGATATTAAACTGATAAGAACAGATACTACACTTGATCTTAGCCAAAAGGCCGAGAAGCGATAACCAGAATTGGTTTGGGCCTCGAGTGGCACCCTGGCCTATGCCGGACACATCTTAGGGAGAGAGAGCGAGAGGGAGACAAACCCACGCCTACACAAGACATTTTGTCACCCAAGCCAACCCTTGAAAAGGCTGCTTTGCAGAGCCAAAACAAGAAGAATGGTGCGTTTTGCAGCCGCCGCCCACTGCAATGAATCTGAATAACTCCTCCTTTAGGGCGCAAGCAACTCCCCTCCCCCTTGCAGTCTTTCCAATTCACGATACAAAAAGACGGACAGGACAGGTTGCCTGACTTTCCGTCACTGCCACCCTTTGCCATCCTTACCCGTAGAAAGCCCTTTCATCATCCCCAAACCCTAATCTTTTCCCTTTCCTTCCCAGCCCCCAAACCCTGCCCTCTGTACCTTTCTCACCACCCGCTTCCCTTCTCCTGTCATCCCCCTACCACCCGGGAAAAAAAGAGATTGCCCCCTCCTTCCACTAGCCCACCCTCCCACCCAAAGAACAACTTCTTCTGCGCAGCTTGTTTTCTAGGCAGCAGCGCTATTGTGATGTCATCGGGGGGCATTGTGACAAGCCGCCAGTGTTCCGTCTCTTCATGTTGTGCACAGTTCAAACGGAAAATACATCAACAGGCAGACTACAGAAAAGCTTACTATCAAAGGTTAGAGGGGGGCTTTCTCAGAGGGCTTTTTACAGTTTTTCTATTCCCAATTAGCCGTTTAAGTGTACTTATTGAAAGTAGTAATTCTTTCATAGGCCGCCCTTTCTTAGTATTTGACGTTCCTTATATTGCGGTATGAGGCTTCGCAGTAGGTTGCAAACATTCATCACCCATGACTGTCCCCAATTGAGCTCAGAAGCTCAATGTCTATCATGACCTCTCTTTTAGAATGTCCAAGAGCAAGCAAACTATTCCTCCAGGAGAGGGCGCCAACAGACTACTAAAGAGATCATCATTACTCAAAGAAAACCCCAAAAACCAATGCATGATAGGAATAAACAGGTAACTTTCTTTGGAGTGGAAGCGGAGAGATCGCACCAGATGCCAATTCTAGATGTTATCACACCTGTGGTCACTGCAGCAGCAGGTGAATCCACTTTGTCCAAAAGGGATCTATTCCATTCAATTGCAAATGATCTAGATAAGACAGAGAACTGCAGCACGGGGACATAGCCGAGTTGGTCAGGTTGAGTGGTGATGAGTTTGCTATTTGGATGAATAAAGAAAGTCAAAAGTGTGAAAGATAAAAAACAAAAGGAGGAAGTGTGAAAAGTGAATGGGCCAAATTGAGGTGCATATGAAGACGTATGCTTTCTTCCAATTCATTAAATCGGGCTAATATGAATCAGGTGAATTGAGTTCTGCTTTTGGAAACTGGGTTAAGAAGGGGTGCACCGTTCCTGGAGGTACTGCAATACCAGGTCAATGCGTGGAGTGGACAGAGCAAGCTCTTTTTCCATCTCCCTGTTCTAAAAATCCATTTAATATATGGTCCCCAGATAGGGGACGTATCAGATATTAAACTGATAAGAACAGATACTACACTTGATCTTAGCCAAAAGGCCGAGAAGCGATAACCAGAATTGGTTTGGGCCTCGAGTGGCACCCTGGCCTATGCCGGACACATCTTAGGGAGAGAGAGCGAGAGGGAGACAAACCCACGCCTACACAAGACATTTTGTCACCCAAGCCAACCCTTGAAAAGGCTGCTTTGCAGAGCCAAAACAAGAAGAATGGTGCGTTTTGCAGCCGCCGCCCACTGCAATGAATCTGAATAACTCCTCCTTTAGGGCGCAAGCAACTCCCCTCCCCCTTGCAGTCTTTCCAATTCACGATACAAAAAGACGGACAGGACAGGTTGCCTGACTTTCCGTCACTGCCACCCTTTGCCATCCTTACCCGTAGAAAGCCCTTTCATCATCCCCAAACCCTAATCTTTTCCCTTTCCTTCCCAGCCCCCAAACCCTGCCCTCTGTACCTTTCTCACCACCCGCTTCCCTTCTCCTGTCATCCCCCTACCACCCGGGAAAAAAAGAGATTGCCCCCTCCTTCCACTAGCCCACCCTCCCACCCAAAGAACAACTTCTTCTGCGCAGCTTGTTTTCTAGGCAGCAGCGCTATTGTGATGTCATCGGGGGGCATTGTGACAAGCCGCCAGTGTTCCGTCTCTTCATGTTGTGCACAGTTCAAACGGAAAATACATCAACAGGCAGACTACAGAAAAGCTTACTATCAAAGGTTAGAGGGGGGCTTTCTCAGAGGGCTTTTTACAGTTTTTCTATTCCCAATTAGCCGTTTAAGTGTACTTATTGAAAGTAGTAATTCTTTCATAGGCCGCCCTTTCTTAGTATTTGACGTTCCTTATATTGCGGTATGAGGCTTCGCAGTAGGTTGCAAACATTCATCACCCATGACTGTCCCCAATTGAGCTCAGAAGCTCAATGTCTATCATGACCTCTCTTTTAGAATGTCCAAGAGCAAGCAAACTATTCCTCCAGGAGAGGGCGCCAACAGACTACTAAAGAGATCATCATTACTCAAAGAAAACCCCAAAAACCAATGCATGATAGGAATAAACAGGTAACTTTCTTTGGAGTGGAAGCGGAGAGATCGCACCAGATGCCAATTCTAGATGTTATCACACCTGTGGTCACTGCAGCAGCAGGTGAATCCACTTTGTCCAAAAGGGATCTATTCCATTCAATTGCAAATGATCTAGATAAGACAGAGAACTGCAGCACGGGGACATAGCCGAGTTGGTCAGGTTGAGTGGTGATGAGTTTGCTATTTGGATGAATAAAGAAAGTCAAAAGTGTGAAAGATAAAAAACAAAAGGAGGAAGTGTGAAAAGTGAATGGGCCAAATTGAGGTGCATATGAAGACGTATGCTTTCTTCCAATTCATTAAATCGGGCTAATATGAATCAGGTGAATTGAGTTCTGCTTTTGGAAACTGGGTTAAGAAGGGGTGCACCGTTCCTGGAGGTACTGCAATACCAGGTCAATGCGTGGAGTGGACAGAGCAAGCTCTTTTTCCATCTCCCTGTTCTAAAAATCCATTTAATATATGGTCCCCAGATAGGGGACGTATCAGATATTAAACTGATAAGAACAGATACTACACTTGATCTTAGCCAAAAGGCCGAGAAGCGATAACCAGAATTGGTTTGGGCCTCGAGTGGCACCCTGGCCTATGCCGGACACATCTTAGGGAGAGAGAGCGAGAGGGAGACAAACCCACGCCTACACAAGACATTTTGTCACCCAAGCCAACCCTTGAAAAGGCTGCTTTGCAGAGCCAAAACAAGAAGAATGGTGCGTTTTGCAGCCGCCGCCCACTGCAATGAATCTGAATAACTCCTCCTTTAGGGCGCAAGCAACTCCCCTCCCCCTTGCAGTCTTTCCAATTCACGATACAAAAAGACGGACAGGACAGGTTGCCTGACTTTCCGTCACTGCCACCCTTTGCCATCCTTACCCGTAGAAAGCCCTTTCATCATCCCCAAACCCTAATCTTTTCCCTTTCCTTCCCAGCCCCCAAACCCTGCCCTCTGTACCTTTCTCACCACCCGCTTCCCTTCTCCTGTCATCCCCCTACCACCCGGGAAAAAAAGAGATTGCCCCCTCCTTCCACTAGCCCACCCTCCCACCCAAAGAACAACTTCTTCTGCGCAGCTTGTTTTCTAGGCAGCAGCGCTATTGTGATGTCATCGGGGGGCATTGTGACAAGCCGCCAGTGTTCCGTCTCTTCATGTTGTGCACAGTTCAAACGGAAAATACATCAACAGGCAGACTACAGAAAAGCTTACTATCAAAGGTTAGAGGGGGGCTTTCTCAGAGGGCTTTTTACAGTTTTTCTATTCCCAATTAGCCGTTTAAGTGTACTTATTGAAAGTAGTAATTCTTTCATAGGCCGCCCTTTCTTAGTATTTGACGTTCCTTATATTGCGGTATGAGGCTTCGCAGTAGGTTGCAAACATTCATCACCCATGACTGTCCCCAATTGAGCTCAGAAGCTCAATGTCTATCATGACCTCTCTTTTAGAATGTCCAAGAGCAAGCAAACTATTCCTCCAGGAGAGGGCGCCAACAGACTACTAAAGAGATCATCATTACTCAAAGAAAACCCCAAAAACCAATGCATGATAGGAATAAACAGGTAACTTTCTTTGGAGTGGAAGCGGAGAGATCGCACCAGATGCCAATTCTAGATGTTATCACACCTGTGGTCACTGCAGCAGCAGGTGAATCCACTTTGTCCAAAAGGGATCTATTCCATTCAATTGCAAATGATCTAGATAAGACAGAGAACTGCAGCACGGGGACATAGCCGAGTTGGTCAGGTTGAGTGGTGATGAGTTTGCTATTTGGATGAATAAAGAAAGTCAAAAGTGTGAAAGATAAAAAACAAAAGGAGGAAGTGTGAAAAGTGAATGGGCCAAATTGAGGTGCATATGAAGACGTATGCTTTCTTCCAATTCATTAAATCGGGCTAATATGAATCAGGTGAATTGAGTTCTGCTTTTGGAAACTGGGTTAAGAAGGGGTGCACCGTTCCTGGAGGTACTGCAATACCAGGTCAATGCGTGGAGTGGACAGAGCAAGCTCTTTTTCCATCTCCCTGTTCTAAAAATCCATTTAATATATGGTCCCCAGATAGGGGACGTATCAGATATTAAACTGATAAGAACAGATACTACACTTGATCTTAGCCAAAAGGCCGAGAAGCGATAACCAGAATTGGTTTGGGCCTCGAGTGGCACCCTGGCCTATGCCGGACACATCTTAGGGAGAGAGAGCGAGAGGGAGACAAACCCACGCCTACACAAGACATTTTGTCACCCAAGCCAACCCTTGAAAAGGCTGCTTTGCAGAGCCAAAACAAGAAGAATGGTGCGTTTTGCAGCCGCCGCCCACTGCAATGAATCTGAATAACTCCTCCTTTAGGGCGCAAGCAACTCCCCTCCCCCTTGCAGTCTTTCCAATTCACGATACAAAAAGACGGACAGGACAGGTTGCCTGACTTTCCGTCACTGCCACCCTTTGCCATCCTTACCCGTAGAAAGCCCTTTCATCATCCCCAAACCCTAATCTTTTCCCTTTCCTTCCCAGCCCCCAAACCCTGCCCTCTGTACCTTTCTCACCACCCGCTTCCCTTCTCCTGTCATCCCCCTACCACCCGGGAAAAAAAGAGATTGCCCCCTCCTTCCACTAGCCCACCCTCCCACCCAAAGAACAACTTCTTCTGCGCAGCTTGTTTTCTAGGCAGCAGCGCTATTGTGATGTCATCGGGGGGCATTGTGACAAGCCGCCAGTGTTCCGTCTCTTCATGTTGTGCACAGTTCAAACGGAAAATACATCAACAGGCAGACTACAGAAAAGCTTACTATCAAAGGTTAGAGGGGGGCTTTCTCAGAGGGCTTTTTACAGTTTTTCTATTCCCAATTAGCCGTTTAAGTGTACTTATTGAAAGTAGTAATTCTTTCATAGGCCGCCCTTTCTTAGTATTTGACGTTCCTTATATTGCGGTATGAGGCTTCGCAGTAGGTTGCAAACATTCATCACCCATGACTGTCCCCAATTGAGCTCAGAAGCTCAATGTCTATCATGACCTCTCTTTTAGAATGTCCAAGAGCAAGCAAACTATTCCTCCAGGAGAGGGCGCCAACAGACTACTAAAGAGATCATCATTACTCAAAGAAAACCCCAAAAACCAATGCATGATAGGAATAAACAGGTAACTTTCTTTGGAGTGGAAGCGGAGAGATCGCACCAGATGCCAATTCTAGATGTTATCACACCTGTGGTCACTGCAGCAGCAGGTGAATCCACTTTGTCCAAAAGGGATCTATTCCATTCAATTGCAAATGATCTAGATAAGACAGAGAACTGCAGCACGGGGACATAGCCGAGTTGGTCAGGTTGAGTGGTGATGAGTTTGCTATTTGGATGAATAAAGAAAGTCAAAAGTGTGAAAGATAAAAAACAAAAGGAGGAAGTGTGAAAAGTGAATGGGCCAAATTGAGGTGCATATGAAGACGTATGCTTTCTTCCAATTCATTAAATCGGGCTAATATGAATCAGGTGAATTGAGTTCTGCTTTTGGAAACTGGGTTAAGAAGGGGTGCACCGTTCCTGGAGGTACTGCAATACCAGGTCAATGCGTGGAGTGGACAGAGCAAGCTCTTTTTCCATCTCCCTGTTCTAAAAATCCATTTAATATATGGTCCCCAGATAGGGGACGTATCAGATATTAAACTGATAAGAACAGATACTACACTTGATCTTAGCCAAAAGGCCGAGAAGCGATAACCAGAATTGGTTTGGGCCTCGAGTGGCACCCTGGCCTATGCCGGACACATCTTAGGGAGAGAGAGCGAGAGGGAGACAAACCCACGCCTACACAAGACATTTTGTCACCCAAGCCAACCCTTGAAAAGGCTGCTTTGCAGAGCCAAAACAAGAAGAATGGTGCGTTTTGCAGCCGCCGCCCACTGCAATGAATCTGAATAACTCCTCCTTTAGGGCGCAAGCAACTCCCCTCCCCCTTGCAGTCTTTCCAATTCACGATACAAAAAGACGGACAGGACAGGTTGCCTGACTTTCCGTCACTGCCACCCTTTGCCATCCTTACCCGTAGAAAGCCCTTTCATCATCCCCAAACCCTAATCTTTTCCCTTTCCTTCCCAGCCCCCAAACCCTGCCCTCTGTACCTTTCTCACCACCCGCTTCCCTTCTCCTGTCATCCCCCTACCACCCGGGAAAAAAAGAGATTGCCCCCTCCTTCCACTAGCCCACCCTCCCACCCAAAGAACAACTTCTTCTGCGCAGCTTGTTTTCTAGGCAGCAGCGCTATTGTGATGTCATCGGGGGGCATTGTGACAAGCCGCCAGTGTTCCGTCTCTTCATGTTGTGCACAGTTCAAACGGAAAATACATCAACAGGCAGACTACAGAAAAGCTTACTATCAAAGGTTAGAGGGGGGCTTTCTCAGAGGGCTTTTTACAGTTTTTCTATTCCCAATTAGCCGTTTAAGTGTACTTATTGAAAGTAGTAATTCTTTCATAGGCCGCCCTTTCTTAGTATTTGACGTTCCTTATATTGCGGTATGAGGCTTCGCAGTAGGTTGCAAACATTCATCACCCATGACTGTCCCCAATTGAGCTCAGAAGCTCAATGTCTATCATGACCTCTCTTTTAGAATGTCCAAGAGCAAGCAAACTATTCCTCCAGGAGAGGGCGCCAACAGACTACTAAAGAGATCATCATTACTCAAAGAAAACCCCAAAAACCAATGCATGATAGGAATAAACAGGTAACTTTCTTTGGAGTGGAAGCGGAGAGATCGCACCAGATGCCAATTCTAGATGTTATCACACCTGTGGTCACTGCAGCAGCAGGTGAATCCACTTTGTCCAAAAGGGATCTATTCCATTCAATTGCAAATGATCTAGATAAGACAGAGAACTGCAGCACGGGGACATAGCCGAGTTGGTCAGGTTGAGTGGTGATGAGTTTGCTATTTGGATGAATAAAGAAAGTCAAAAGTGTGAAAGATAAAAAACAAAAGGAGGAAGTGTGAAAAGTGAATGGGCCAAATTGAGGTGCATATGAAGACGTATGCTTTCTTCCAATTCATTAAATCGGGCTAATATGAATCAGGTGAATTGAGTTCTGCTTTTGGAAACTGGGTTAAGAAGGGGTGCACCGTTCCTGGAGGTACTGCAATACCAGGTCAATGCGTGGAGTGGACAGAGCAAGCTCTTTTTCCATCTCCCTGTTCTAAAAATCCATTTAATATATGGTCCCCAGATAGGGGACGTATCAGATATTAAACTGATAAGAACAGATACTACACTTGATCTTAGCCAAAAGGCCGAGAAGCGATAACCAGAATTGGTTTGGGCCTCGAGTGGCACCCTGGCCTATGCCGGACACATCTTAGGGAGAGAGAGCGAGAGGGAGACAAACCCACGCCTACACAAGACATTTTGTCACCCAAGCCAACCCTTGAAAAGGCTGCTTTGCAGAGCCAAAACAAGAAGAATGGTGCGTTTTGCAGCCGCCGCCCACTGCAATGAATCTGAATAACTCCTCCTTTAGGGCGCAAGCAACTCCCCTCCCCCTTGCAGTCTTTCCAATTCACGATACAAAAAGACGGACAGGACAGGTTGCCTGACTTTCCGTCACTGCCACCCTTTGCCATCCTTACCCGTAGAAAGCCCTTTCATCATCCCCAAACCCTAATCTTTTCCCTTTCCTTCCCAGCCCCCAAACCCTGCCCTCTGTACCTTTCTCACCACCCGCTTCCCTTCTCCTGTCATCCCCCTACCACCCGGGAAAAAAAGAGATTGCCCCCTCCTTCCACTAGCCCACCCTCCCACCCAAAGAACAACTTCTTCTGCGCAGCTTGTTTTCTAGGCAGCAGCGCTATTGTGATGTCATCGGGGGGCATTGTGACAAGCCGCCAGTGTTCCGTCTCTTCATGTTGTGCACAGTTCAAACGGAAAATACATCAACAGGCAGACTACAGAAAAGCTTACTATCAAAGGTTAGAGGGGGGCTTTCTCAGAGGGCTTTTTACAGTTTTTCTATTCCCAATTAGCCGTTTAAGTGTACTTATTGAAAGTAGTAATTCTTTCATAGGCCGCCCTTTCTTAGTATTTGACGTTCCTTATATTGCGGTATGAGGCTTCGCAGTAGGTTGCAAACATTCATCACCCATGACTGTCCCCAATTGAGCTCAGAAGCTCAATGTCTATCATGACCTCTCTTTTAGAATGTCCAAGAGCAAGCAAACTATTCCTCCAGGAGAGGGCGCCAACAGACTACTAAAGAGATCATCATTACTCAAAGAAAACCCCAAAAACCAATGCATGATAGGAATAAACAGGTAACTTTCTTTGGAGTGGAAGCGGAGAGATCGCACCAGATGCCAATTCTAGATGTTATCACACCTGTGGTCACTGCAGCAGCAGGTGAATCCACTTTGTCCAAAAGGGATCTATTCCATTCAATTGCAAATGATCTAGATAAGACAGAGAACTGCAGCACGGGGACATAGCCGAGTTGGTCAGGTTGAGTGGTGATGAGTTTGCTATTTGGATGAATAAAGAAAGTCAAAAGTGTGAAAGATAAAAAACAAAAGGAGGAAGTGTGAAAAGTGAATGGGCCAAATTGAGGTGCATATGAAGACGTATGCTTTCTTCCAATTCATTAAATCGGGCTAATATGAATCAGGTGAATTGAGTTCTGCTTTTGGAAACTGGGTTAAGAAGGGGTGCACCGTTCCTGGAGGTACTGCAATACCAGGTCAATGCGTGGAGTGGACAGAGCAAGCTCTTTTTCCATCTCCCTGTTCTAAAAATCCATTTAATATATGGTCCCCAGATAGGGGACGTATCAGATATTAAACTGATAAGAACAGATACTACACTTGATCTTAGCCAAAAGGCCGAGAAGCGATAACCAGAATTGGTTTGGGCCTCGAGTGGCACCCTGGCCTATGCCGGACACATCTTAGGGAGAGAGAGCGAGAGGGAGACAAACCCACGCCTACACAAGACATTTTGTCACCCAAGCCAACCCTTGAAAAGGCTGCTTTGCAGAGCCAAAACAAGAAGAATGGTGCGTTTTGCAGCCGCCGCCCACTGCAATGAATCTGAATAACTCCTCCTTTAGGGCGCAAGCAACTCCCCTCCCCCTTGCAGTCTTTCCAATTCACGATACAAAAAGACGGACAGGACAGGTTGCCTGACTTTCCGTCACTGCCACCCTTTGCCATCCTTACCCGTAGAAAGCCCTTTCATCATCCCCAAACCCTAATCTTTTCCCTTTCCTTCCCAGCCCCCAAACCCTGCCCTCTGTACCTTTCTCACCACCCGCTTCCCTTCTCCTGTCATCCCCCTACCACCCGGGAAAAAAAGAGATTGCCCCCTCCTTCCACTAGCCCACCCTCCCACCCAAAGAACAACTTCTTCTGCGCAGCTTGTTTTCTAGGCAGCAGCGCTATTGTGATGTCATCGGGGGGCATTGTGACAAGCCGCCAGTGTTCCGTCTCTTCATGTTGTGCACAGTTCAAACGGAAAATACATCAACAGGCAGACTACAGAAAAGCTTACTATCAAAGGTTAGAGGGGGGCTTTCTCAGAGGGCTTTTTACAGTTTTTCTATTCCCAATTAGCCGTTTAAGTGTACTTATTGAAAGTAGTAATTCTTTCATAGGCCGCCCTTTCTTAGTATTTGACGTTCCTTATATTGCGGTATGAGGCTTCGCAGTAGGTTGCAAACATTCATCACCCATGACTGTCCCCAATTGAGCTCAGAAGCTCAATGTCTATCATGACCTCTCTTTTAGAATGTCCAAGAGCAAGCAAACTATTCCTCCAGGAGAGGGCGCCAACAGACTACTAAAGAGATCATCATTACTCAAAGAAAACCCCAAAAACCAATGCATGATAGGAATAAACAGGTAACTTTCTTTGGAGTGGAAGCGGAGAGATCGCACCAGATGCCAATTCTAGATGTTATCACACCTGTGGTCACTGCAGCAGCAGGTGAATCCACTTTGTCCAAAAGGGATCTATTCCATTCAATTGCAAATGATCTAGATAAGACAGAGAACTGCAGCACGGGGACATAGCCGAGTTGGTCAGGTTGAGTGGTGATGAGTTTGCTATTTGGATGAATAAAGAAAGTCAAAAGTGTGAAAGATAAAAAACAAAAGGAGGAAGTGTGAAAAGTGAATGGGCCAAATTGAGGTGCATATGAAGACGTATGCTTTCTTCCAATTCATTAAATCGGGCTAATATGAATCAGGTGAATTGAGTTCTGCTTTTGGAAACTGGGTTAAGAAGGGGTGCACCGTTCCTGGAGGTACTGCAATACCAGGTCAATGCGTGGAGTGGACAGAGCAAGCTCTTTTTCCATCTCCCTGTTCTAAAAATCCATTTAATATATGGTCCCCAGATAGGGGACGTATCAGATATTAAACTGATAAGAACAGATACTACACTTGATCTTAGCCAAAAGGCCGAGAAGCGATAACCAGAATTGGTTTGGGCCTCGAGTGGCACCCTGGCCTATGCCGGACACATCTTAGGGAGAGAGAGCGAGAGGGAGACAAACCCACGCCTACACAAGACATTTTGTCACCCAAGCCAACCCTTGAAAAGGCTGCTTTGCAGAGCCAAAACAAGAAGAATGGTGCGTTTTGCAGCCGCCGCCCACTGCAATGAATCTGAATAACTCCTCCTTTAGGGCGCAAGCAACTCCCCTCCCCCTTGCAGTCTTTCCAATTCACGATACAAAAAGACGGACAGGACAGGTTGCCTGACTTTCCGTCACTGCCACCCTTTGCCATCCTTACCCGTAGAAAGCCCTTTCATCATCCCCAAACCCTAATCTTTTCCCTTTCCTTCCCAGCCCCCAAACCCTGCCCTCTGTACCTTTCTCACCACCCGCTTCCCTTCTCCTGTCATCCCCCTACCACCCGGGAAAAAAAGAGATTGCCCCCTCCTTCCACTAGCCCACCCTCCCACCCAAAGAACAACTTCTTCTGCGCAGCTTGTTTTCTAGGCAGCAGCGCTATTGTGATGTCATCGGGGGGCATTGTGACAAGCCGCCAGTGTTCCGTCTCTTCATGTTGTGCACAGTTCAAACGGAAAATACATCAACAGGCAGACTACAGAAAAGCTTACTATCAAAGGTTAGAGGGGGGCTTTCTCAGAGGGCTTTTTACAGTTTTTCTATTCCCAATTAGCCGTTTAAGTGTACTTATTGAAAGTAGTAATTCTTTCATAGGCCGCCCTTTCTTAGTATTTGACGTTCCTTATATTGCGGTATGAGGCTTCGCAGTAGGTTGCAAACATTCATCACCCATGACTGTCCCCAATTGAGCTCAGAAGCTCAATGTCTATCATGACCTCTCTTTTAGAATGTCCAAGAGCAAGCAAACTATTCCTCCAGGAGAGGGCGCCAACAGACTACTAAAGAGATCATCATTACTCAAAGAAAACCCCAAAAACCAATGCATGATAGGAATAAACAGGTAACTTTCTTTGGAGTGGAAGCGGAGAGATCGCACCAGATGCCAATTCTAGATGTTATCACACCTGTGGTCACTGCAGCAGCAGGTGAATCCACTTTGTCCAAAAGGGATCTATTCCATTCAATTGCAAATGATCTAGATAAGACAGAGAACTGCAGCACGGGGACATAGCCGAGTTGGTCAGGTTGAGTGGTGATGAGTTTGCTATTTGGATGAATAAAGAAAGTCAAAAGTGTGAAAGATAAAAAACAAAAGGAGGAAGTGTGAAAAGTGAATGGGCCAAATTGAGGTGCATATGAAGACGTATGCTTTCTTCCAATTCATTAAATCGGGCTAATATGAATCAGGTGAATTGAGTTCTGCTTTTGGAAACTGGGTTAAGAAGGGGTGCACCGTTCCTGGAGGTACTGCAATACCAGGTCAATGCGTGGAGTGGACAGAGCAAGCTCTTTTTCCATCTCCCTGTTCTAAAAATCCATTTAATATATGGTCCCCAGATAGGGGACGTATCAGATATTAAACTGATAAGAACAGATACTACACTTGATCTTAGCCAAAAGGCCGAGAAGCGATAACCAGAATTGGTTTGGGCCTCGAGTGGCACCCTGGCCTATGCCGGACACATCTTAGGGAGAGAGAGCGAGAGGGAGACAAACCCACGCCTACACAAGACATTTTGTCACCCAAGCCAACCCTTGAAAAGGCTGCTTTGCAGAGCCAAAACAAGAAGAATGGTGCGTTTTGCAGCCGCCGCCCACTGCAATGAATCTGAATAACTCCTCCTTTAGGGCGCAAGCAACTCCCCTCCCCCTTGCAGTCTTTCCAATTCACGATACAAAAAGACGGACAGGACAGGTTGCCTGACTTTCCGTCACTGCCACCCTTTGCCATCCTTACCCGTAGAAAGCCCTTTCATCATCCCCAAACCCTAATCTTTTCCCTTTCCTTCCCAGCCCCCAAAACCCTGCCCTCTGTACCTTTCTCACCACCCGCTTCCCTTCTCCTGTCATCCCCCTACCACCCGGGAAAAAAAGAGATTGCCCCCTCCTTCCACTAGCCCACCCTCCCACCCAAAGAACAACTTCTTCTGCGCAGCTTGTTTTCTAGGCAGCAGCGCTATTGTGATGTCATCGGGGGGCATTGTGACAAGCCGCCAGTGTTCCGTCTCTTCATGTTGTGCACAGTTCAAACGGAAAATACATCAACAGGCAGACTACAGAAAAGCTTACTATCAAAGGTTAGAGGGGGGCTTTCTCAGAGGGCTTTTTACAGTTTTTCTATTCCCAATTAGCCGTTTAAGTGTACTTATTGAAAGTAGTAATTCTTTCATAGGCCGCCCTTTCTTAGTATTTGACGTTCCTTATATTGCGGTATGAGGCTTCGCAGTAGGTTGCAAACATTCATCACCCATGACTGTCCCCAATTGAGCTCAGAAGCTCAATGTCTATCATGACCTCTCTTTTAGAATGTCCAAGAGCAAGCAAACTATTCCTCCAGGAGAGGGCGCCAACAGACTACTAAAGAGATCATCATTACTCAAAGAAAACCCCAAAAACCAATGCATGATAGGAATAAACAGGTAACTTTCTTTGGAGTGGAAGCGGAGAGATCGCACCAGATGCCAATTCTAGATGTTATCACACCTGTGGTCACTGCAGCAGCAGGTGAATCCACTTTGTCCAAAAGGGATCTATTCCATTCAATTGCAAATGATCTAGATAAGACAGAGAACTGCAGCACGGGGACATAGCCGAGTTGGTCAGGTTGAGTGGTGATGAGTTTGCTATTTGGATGAATAAAGAAAGTCAAAAGTGTGAAAGATAAAAAACAAAAGGAGGAAGTGTGAAAAGTGAATGGGCCAAATTGAGGTGCATATGAAGACGTATGCTTTCTTCCAATTCATTAAATCGGGCTAATATGAATCAGGTGAATTGAGTTCTGCTTTTGGAAACTGGGTTAAGAAGGGGTGCACCGTTCCTGGAGGTACTGCAATACCAGGTCAATGCGTGGAGTGGACAGAGCAAGCTCTTTTTCCATCTCCCTGTTCTAAAAATCCATTTAATATATGGTCCCCAGATAGGGGACGTATCAGATATTAAACTGATAAGAACAGATACTACACTTGATCTTAGCCAAAAGGCCGAGAAGCGATAACCAGAATTGGTTTGGGCCTCGAGTGGCACCCTGGCCTATGCCGGACACATCTTAGGGAGAGAGAGCGAGAGGGAGACAAACCCACGCCTACACAAGACATTTTGTCACCCAAGCCAACCCTTGAAAAGGCTGCTTTGCAGAGCCAAAAACAAGAAGAATGGTGCGTTTTGCAGCCGCCGCCCACTGCAATGAATCTGAATAACTCCTCCTTTAGGGCGCAAGCAACTCCCCTCCCCCTTGCAGTCTTTCCAATTCACGATACAAAAAGACGGACAGGACAGGTTGCCTGACTTTCCGTCACTGCCACCCTTTGCCATCCTTACCCGTAGAAAGCCCTTTCATCATCCCCAAACCCTAATCTTTTCCCTTTCCTTCCCAGCCCCCAAACCCTGCCCTCTGTACCTTTCTCACCACCCGCTTCCCTTCTCCTGTCATCCCCCTACCACCCGGGAAAAAAAGAGATTGCCCCCTCCTTCCACTAGCCCACCCTCCCACCCAAAGAACAACTTCTTCTGCGCAGCTTGTTTTCTAGGCAGCAGCGCTATTGTGATGTCATCGGGGGGCATTGTGACAAGCCGCCAGTGTTCCGTCTCTTCATGTTGTGCACAGTTCAAACGGAAAATACATCAACAGGCAGACTACAGAAAAGCTTACTATCAAAGGTTAGAGGGGGGCTTTCTCAGAGGGCTTTTTTACAGTTTTTCTATTCCCAATTAGCCGTTTAAGTGTACTTATTGAAAGTAGTAATTCTTTCATAGGCCGCCCTTTCTTAGTATTTGACGTTCCTTATATTGCGGTATGAGGCTTCGCAGTAGGTTGCAAACATTCATCACCCATGACTGTCCCCAATTGAGCTCAGAAGCTCAATGTCTATCATGACCTCTCTTTTAGAATGTCCAAGAGCAAGCAAACTATTCCTCCAGGAGAGGGCGCCAACAGACTACTAAAGAGATCATCATTACTCAAAGAAAACCCAAAAACCAATGCATGATAGGAATAAACAGGTAACTTTCTTTGGAGTGGAAGCGGAGAGATCGCACCAGATGCCAATTCTAGATGTTATCACACCTGTGGTCACTGCAGCAGCAGGTGAATCCACTTTGTCCAAAAGGGATCTATTCCATTCAATTGCAAATGATCTAGATAAGACAGAGAACTGCAGCACGGGGACATAGCCGAGTTGGTCAGGTTGAGTGGTGATGAGTTTGCTATTTGGATGAATAAAGAAAGTCAAAAGTGTGAAAGATAAAAAACAAAAGGAGGAAGTGTGAAAAGTGAATGGGCCAAATTGAGGTGCATATGAAGACGTATGCTTTCTTCCAATTCATTAAATCGGGCTAATATGAATCAGGTGAATTGAGTTCTGCTTTTGGAAACTGGGTTAAGAAGGGGTGCACCGTTCCTGGAGGTACTGCAATACCAGGTCAATGCGTGGAGTGGACAGAGCAAGCTCTTTTTCCATCTCCCTGTTCTAAAAATCCATTTAATATATGGTCCCCAGATAGGGGACGTATCAGATATTAAACTGATAAGAACAGATACTACACTTGATCTTAGCCAAAAGGCCGAGAAGCGATAACCAGAATTGGTTTGGGCCTCGAGTGGCACCCTGGCCTATGCCGGACACATCTTAGGGAGAGAGAGCGAGAGGGAGACAAACCCACGCCTACACAAGACATTTTGTCACCCAAGCCAACCCTTGAAAAGGCTGCTTTGCAGAGCCAAAACAAGAAGAATGGTGCGTTTTGCAGCCGCCGCCCACTGCAATGAATCTGAATAACTCCTCCTTTAGGGCGCAAGCAACTCCCCTCCCCCTTGCAGTCTTTCCAATTCACGATACAAAAAGACGGACAGGACAGGTTGCCTGACTTTCCGTCACTGCCACCCTTTGCCATCCTTACCCGTAGAAAGCCCTTTCATCATCCCCAAACCCTAATCTTTTCCCTTTCCTTCCCAGCCCCCAAACCCTGCCCTCTGTACCTTTCTCACCACCCCGCTTCCCTTCTCCTGTCATCCCCCTACCACCCGGGAAAAAAAGAGATTGCCCCCTCCTTCCACTAGCCCACCCTCCCACCCAAAGAACAACTTCTTCTGCGCAGCTTGTTTTCTAGGCAGCAGCGCTATTGTGATGTCATCGGGGGGCATTGTGACAAGCCGCCAGTGTTCCGTCTCTTCATGTTGTGCACAGTTCAAACGGAAAATACATCAACAGGCAGACTACAGAAAAGCTTACTATCAAAGGTTAGAGGGGGGCTTTCTCAGAGGGCTTTTTACAGTTTTTCTATTCCCAATTAGCCGTTTAAGTGTACTTATTGAAAGTAGTAATTCTTTCATAGGCCGCCCTTTCTTAGTATTTGACGTTCCTTATATTGCGGTATGAGGCTTCGCAGTAGGTTGCAAACATTCATCACCCATGACTGTCCCCAATTGAGCTCAGAAGCTCAATGTCTATCATGACCTCTCTTTTAGAATGTCCAAGAGCAAGCAAACTATTCCTCCAGGAGAGGGCGCCAACAGACTACTAAAGAGATCATCATTACTCAAAGAAAA